>NC_140258.1:2506395-2563895 GCF_949987555.1 Borostomias antarcticus
ATGTAAAGCACCTTGAATTGCCCTGTGGCTGAAATGTGTTATACAAATAAACTTGCCTTGCCTTGAATGCATTTTTAAACTGGACTACACTTAATTTAAATTTCCTCAACTTAACGCACACTTACTCCGAAGTGATTTATATTTTTAGTTGAAGGACAATCGCAGCTACATTTGCCATCAATAGATTGGTCACTACCATTCAGCTTATAAATAGATCTACAAACACAAAAGTTATAAAGACTATTTTTTTCTGCCCTCACAAATGTTGGTAAAACACCCCCTAAATGATAGTGATGAATTGTTTTGTCAAAATGAAAGTTGTTCATCAAAGTCTTGGTTATGCAATGATGTGAAAAATATTTAGAACATCCTAGATCTAAATAGCTCCCAAAAAAAAAGTTTAGTCACAACAGTTCCCAAATTTAGCAGGCTAATTAGCAGCCAATCAGAATATTCATTACCCAGACCACACCCCTACCACACCCCATGATCTGTCACAATGGGCCATCATCTTGGACAAAGGACAGTAACAGCCTGTCACCTGTCTGCCTGTGACTCACACACCCAGAGCCATGCAGAAGACATGAATAAAATGTTTTATTTATCTAAAAATTCAAACATATAACCACTGTTGTCCATCAAGTGAATGTATTTGGTACACTAACAGTTAACATGTCTTGTTGTAGGCTATTTGCACGGGCACCAGGATATATGGAAGCACAAACACGCAGCACTTTGTCAGAGAAGCACGCTGAAAAGAAACGCACACACCCTTCTGACACATCAGAGCCTGCATCATCAGACAAACACAATAATACAACAATAACAATGCACACAAACACGCCTTCCTGTGCAAACCTGCTGGGCATTTATAAAAACCAAACTTGACGGGAGAATGTTGGAGAATGGCATAAAGGTGAAACCCGAGAAACAAATTGACACCATTTGAACATGACAAATTGACACCAACAATGAATATATCTGATATTGCAAAATAACCCCTCAAATATGTTGTACAGTGCAATCGGGAGAAATACTCAAGTGCTCAAAAACTCCTCACCTCTCATACGGCCTCACCCTCCTCACCTCTCACACGGCCTCACCCTCCTCACCACTCACACGGCCTCACCCTCCTCACCACTCACACGGCCTCACCCTCCTCCCCCTCCTCACCTCTCACACGGCCTCACCCTCCTCACCTCTCACACGGCCTCACCCTCCTCCCCTCTCACACGGCCTCACCCTCCTCACCTCTCACACGGCCTCACCCTCCTCACCCTCACACGGCCTCACCCTCCTCACACGGCCTCACCCTCCTCACACGGCCTCACCCTCCTCACCTCTCACACGGCCTCACCCTCCTCACCCTCACACGGCCTCACCCTCCTCACACGGCCTCACCCTCCTCACACGGCCTCACCCTCCTCACCCTCCTCACCTCTCACACGGCCTCACCCTCCTCACCCTCCTCACCTCTCACACGGCCTCACCCTCCTCACCCTCCTCACCTCTCACACGGCCTCACCCTCCTCACCCTCCTCACCTCTCACACGGCCTCACCCTCCTCACCCTCCTCACCTCTCACACGGCCTCACCCTCCTCACCCTCCTCACCTCTCACACGGCCTCACCCTCCTCACCCTCCTCACCTCTCACACGGCCTCACCCTCCTCACCCTCCTCACCTCTCACACGGCCTCACCCTCCTCACCCTCCTCACCTCTCACACGGCCTCACCCTCCTCACCCTCCTCACCTCTCACACGGCCTCACCCTCCTCACCTCTCACACGGCCTCACCCTCCTCACCCTCCTAACTCTCTACATATTCCAGAGGGAAGCAAAAAAACTGTAATCACTGTGTCAACAACATTGACACATGCAGTTTATGACTGTTTCCATATCTACAGTATATGTATTTATGATAGTATATTACAGTAATCCACATAAAAAATGCTGTGTGTAGGATCTGCCTCTAGGGGGAGCTCTTGAACACCAGACCATCAGACTACATCTATATTGTATATAGAATTATATGGCTGGTCACAAATTATTCAATCCTATTCATTTATCACCAATATCTCTGGGAAAAGCTAAAATTGCTCTTTCTCATACAATTGTGCTGCTGGATTAAGGTTTTTATTCTTTAGGAATTAAGACTGCTTTTACAGTAGGTATGATGTGAAGTTTCTTTATGAATTAAGACTGCAGTTAGGTATGAAGTTATGTTTCTTTATGAATTCAAACTGCAGTTAGGTATGAAGTGAAGTTTCTTTATGAATTACGACTGCAGTTGGGTATGAAGTTATGTTTCTTTATTAATTCAAACTGCAGTTAGGTATGAAGTTATGTTTCTTTATTGAATTGATGTTGAATTGAAGTTAAGTTTCTTTAAGACTGCAGTTAGGTATGACGTTATGTTTCTAATATTGGTAGGTTGTCACACACAGCAGTTTGCCAGATGTGGCTCAGGAGTGAAAAATTCTCCCCATCCATTGTCAATGCTAGGGGGGTGAAATGGACATATCTCGACGTAGGAATGTCACAGAGACAAGGAGTTTGGATATAAAGCTATCGACCTAATGAATGCAGCAATACCAAACATTACTACTCGCACGTGCGCATGCACAGAGCCACAAAATGCATTAATTGGCGGAGGTCTGTGCTCTCTCAAGCACCATCTCGTTTCTGTTAAAGCAGAGGGCTGAGCATCTTCTTGTCAACAAATGTACACCTCTCTTTTTCAGACACAAGAGGGAGTCAGAGTGTAGGGAATAAGCCATTTCCTGTTTGTTCAAAGACAGCTCTTTGAGCTGCAGGAATCAGGAAATTAAGTTGACCATCTTTTGAATAAAGGCTCAAAACAAGTGTCAAAGACATTTTAGAGGACTATTTCGTCAATATGTTTGTGACAACCTTGGTAGCATGATCATTGATTGATTACTGCATGATTTAATGATGGATTATTAGAAAACAAGAAATATTGACCTGTAGGTCTACTGTATGTTACACCTTCAGAACTAGATACTGTACAGTGGCACTTGGAAGTGTCCCCAATCCCCAACCCACGTTGACCTTTTACATACCAACAAACCTGTGAGAAGGTATACATTTAACAGAATCAAAATTGACTGTGAAAACATATAAAATGTTATTGTACAGTAGGCTATATCAGTTGCACTTACTTTTTTTTTCCTCTTGTCTTTAGTCGTATACCGTCTTGGTTGCTTCTGTGTGTTTGTTTCCTGTACTGAAGTGATTGTCTACCTGCGCCAGTGTCCCTATAAGAAAATGAGGAATAGAACATCATAGTCTAATTGATAATCAAGTTAATACAGTAAAAATGACAATTATACTACCAACCGTGACCCTAATTGCGTTGCTATATGTGTGGTATAAATACAGCTGAGTTGAGCTAACGTACTTGTGATTACCAGGTGACGAGTACAGCTACTGTTGGGTGAAGTTAAGGCATTGCCTCTCCTCTCCTTCTGAGACATGAAAGCTGGTATTATAGTCCAGCAGGAGGGGCCCTCAGATTTTGAGGTACCCCTACCCGAGTTAGAACAAAACACAACCATGTTTTTTCATATCCCCTATGTGTCCCATTAATGAGATGGGTTGTGGAACTTTAGTTTTGTGGGAAATACGTTTTTTGGCCTATTCTTTAGACCTACCCTAATATCTGAAAAAGAGCCAAATTAGGCCTGTCTGGATAGGAGTGAGGTGACAAAAAGCCCATAATTTCATAATGCTCACTCAAATTTGCATCAACTTTGCTGTGGTATTAGGGTAGCGGAAGGATTGGATGCAATGCGCCAAACATTAGTGGGGTGAACAGACGGCCTGGTAGTCCGTTTCTTTGTTTTCACATGATCATTTATTATACGACATCTGTAAAAGCATCACTGCTCACAGTGGACTTTCGATTGGTCTGAATACAACTCGTCAGTTGTTGTTTCTTCTGTCAAAGAAACACAAGAACAATGTAACGTTATATATCCTATGTAGTAGTGTTAGTTAGTGAAGTTAGCTGCTAGCTTTCTGTTGCACCTGTGCTTCACTATCAGCTGGTATGAGGTTGCTTAGCTATGATAAACATTGCTATTGGGCACATTGTTATTGTAAACAGGTTTCTGTAATAGCAAACATCCTAAATGTGGTCCTAAACTGAGATAAGACAGCAGGTTTCTGTAATGAGGCCCGCATGTCTCAGGATTGTGTTCTCCAAGTCATGTTCCATACTTTTGTGAGTGAAATACACTTCAGAAATCCTTCTTCGTGTAGAACCCTACTAGATAATGCGGTGAAGCGCACTGATGTTTCCAGAAGCCTTTTATTGTTCAGCCGTCCTTATATTGAACATTACATTACATTACAGTCATTTAGCAGACGCTTTTATCCAAAGCGACTAACAATAATTGCATTTAACGTAGGAAGAGCCAATGTACTACTATTTGCCAGAACTCACAAGTGCATCTTCTTTCTAAAACAAACAAGTGACTAAGAGCATAATCTAGTGCTGAAGCAAAGTGCAAGAATCACAATCTAAAGTACAGTGCAATATAATATAATAAGTGCTTAGGTGGGAGGATTGTTGTAGTACTTCTTGAAGAGATGAGTTTTGAGCCTGCGACGAAAGATGGGCAGCGACTCTGCTGTCCTGACATCAGTGGGCAGCTCATTCCACCACTGCGGGGCCAGGACAGAGAAGAGCCGTGACCGTGTCGATCGACCGCAGGAGCCTCGGAGTGACGGGGCAACCAGTCGCCCTGAGGTAGCAGAGCGTAGTGGTCGGGAGGGGATGTAGGGTTTGACCATGGCCTGGAGGTAGGAGGGGGCTGTTCCTTTCATTGCCCTGTAGGTTAGCGCCAGAGTTTTAAACTGGATGCGAGCCGCTACAGGGAGCCAGTGTAGGGAACGGAGAAGGGAAGTTGTGTGGGAGAACTTGGGGTGGTTGAACACCAGGCGAGCAGCAGCTTTCTGGACAAGTTCCAGAGGTTTAATGGCTGACGCCGGTGCCCCCGCGAGGAGGGAGTTGCAGTAGTCCAGGCGGGAGATGACCAGGGCCTGGATGAGTACCTGCGCCGTTTCATTAGTGAGGAAAGGGCGAATCCTCCTGATGTTGTAGAGCATGAATCTGCAGGAACGTGTGACGGATGTGACATGTGAGGAAAATGACAGTTGGTCATCCAGGGTCACACCCAGATTCCTCGCAGTCCGAGTCGGGGTCACCACTGTGTCTTCAATGGTGATGGCCAGGTCCCGGTGCGGACAGCCCTTCCCCGGGAGGAACAACAGCTCAGTCTTGTCCAGATTGAGCTTGAGGTGATGTGTCGTCATCCACTCCGAAATGTCAGCCAAACACCCAGCTATGCGTGTCTCCACTTCTGTATCAGAAGGGGGAAATGACAGAACCAGTTGGGTGTCATCGGCATAGCAGTGATAGGAGAAGCCATGCGAGCGAATGACAGAGCCCAGAGATGTAGTGTAGAGGGAAAACAGGAGAGGACCCAGGACAGACCCTTGTGGAACCCCCGTAGTCAGACTACGCGATTCCGACGTCGACCCTCTCCATGTCACCTGGTAGGAGCGGCCCGTCAGGTAGGATGCAAACAGGGAGTGTGCAGAGCCATGGATGCCTTTCTCCTCGAGGGTGGAGAGGAGGATCTGGTGGTCTACCGTATCAAATGCTGCTGACAGGTCTAGGAGTATCAGGACAGAGGAGATAGAGTTCGCTCTAGCGGCATGGAGTGACTCTGTTACTGCAAGGAGGGCGGTCTCTGTCGAGTGGCCAGCCTTGAACCCGGATTGGTGGGGATCTAGGAGGTCGTTCTGGTGGAGGTACGAAGACAGTTGGTTAAAGATAGCACGTTCAAGTGTTTTGGATAGAAAGGATAGAAGGGAAACCGGTCTGTAGTTTTTGACATCAGATGGGTCGAGAGATGGTTTCTTTAGGAGGGGGGTGACTCTGGCAGTCTTGAAAGCAGAGGGAAAACATCCTGAAACAAGAGATGCATTGATGAGGTGGGTTAGGAAGGGAAGGAGTTCGGGTGCAACAGACTGAAGGAGAGTCGAGGGAACAGGGTCTAGGGAGCACGTGGTGGGGCGGTTAGATGTTACAAGGTTGAGGGCCTCGTTGGGGGAGAGGGGAGAAAAGTGGGATAAGGTGGGGCGTGGAGAGGAGGGGGGGAGCAGGGAGTGGAGAGAGGGTGGGGATGGGGGGGTGAGTTTCGTGCATGGAGCGTTGACCGGGGGAGGGGGGAAAGAGGATCTGATATTGTTAACTTTCTTGTCAAAGAAGTTGGCGAAATCATCAGGGAGAAGGGAGGAGTTTGGAGTAGGAGGTGGGGGCTGGAGTAGTGAAGAGAAGGTTTCAAAGAGTTTTTTAGGATTGGAAGCAGAGGTTAAGATTTTAGAGCGGAAGAAAGCAGCTTTAGCAGCAGACAGAGAGGAGGAGAATGTGGAAAGAAGAGATTGGAAATTAAGAAGGTCCTCTGGGAGCTTGCCTTTCCTCCATTTGCGCTCAGCTATTCTCAGGCTCCGTCTATCAGTACGCACTGAGTCCGACAGCCATGGGGCAGGTGGAGTTGGGCGTGCAGGCCTGGAGGTGAGGGGACAGAGATTGTCCAGAGAAGAGGAAAGAGTAGAGAGGAGAAGATCAGTGGCAGTATCAGAGGGTAGGAGAGAGAAGGATTCAGGGGCGGGGAGGGCGGAGGTGACAGTAGAGGAAAGGTCAGTAGGGGAGAGCGAGCGGAGATGGCTACGGGCGGTAACCATGTGGGTAGGAGGAGGAGTTACAGGGGAAGAGGGGATGGAGAGGGAGTAGGACATGAAATAGTGGTCAGAGAGATGGAGGGGAGTGACAGAGAGGTTAGGGGTGGAACAGTGTCTAGTGAAGATGAGATCCAGCTGGTTGCCGGCTTTGTGAGTGGGAGGAGAAGAAGAGAGGTGAAGATCGAAGGAGGAGAGGAAGGAGAGGAAAGGTTCCAATTTCTCACTCTGGATGTTGAAGTCCCCGAGAAGGATGAGTGCGGACCCATCATCTGGGAAGTGCGAAACTAGTGTATCGAGCTCCTCTAGGAATTCACCAAGAGGACCTGGTGGGCGATACACAACAGCAATGGTGAGCTTGATTGGATACATGACAGAGACAGCATGGAATTCAAAAGAGGGAGGGGAGAACTGTGGGATGGAGACGAGTGAGTATTTCCATGTTGGGGAAATGAGCAGGCCAGTACCACCACCTCGCCTCGCAGCTCTGGGAGTGTGGGAGAAAGAATACACATCTGACAGGGCTGCGGGTGTGGCAGTGTTCTCTGGTGTGATCCATGTCTCGGTGAGAGCAAGGAAGCTGAGGGAGAGCAAGGATGCATAGCCTGAGATAAACTCAGCTTTGGGCACCGCCGACTGGCAATTCCAAAGTCCCCCTGTCACCACTTGCTCTCTATGAGTTGAGACAGTCGGATAGATGAGGTTAGAGGGGTTACGGAGTCTGGGGGTGACCCAGTGTCTGCGTGACCCCCGGAGAGGGAACACAACAGGAATAGGATGCAAACACATAATGGTAACAAAACAGGTACTGAGGTAAATGTATACGTACTACCTTCCTGACAGTCTTACTTGACAAAGTCGCTCTTGAATAAGTCGCCCGGTGCCTTTGGCCGCCCTAGCCTTCGGTCGCACGCCGGAGGGAGCTGTCGCCTTCTAAGCCGTCAATGCTTAAGGCCTGTCACTGCTGATTGCTAATCGTCTGCCAGGAGAGTAGGCCACTCCCACAGCCCACTCAACAGGGCAATTAGTCTAGCTCAGGCCGAAACTAACTCTCACAATAACCTTGAATAACAAAGCAGTTTCACCACAACACTGATGACTTAGCACTAGCCAGTAGAGAAACCAAAATATACTTATGTTTCTAGTTCAGTCTAGTAGCTCCAAGTTCCTTCCAGGGGTTAATGCAATCTGGGGAACACTTGGCCCTGTGCTGTTTATAAATCCTCACTTCAGCAGGCCACTCCCACAGCCCACTCAACAGGGCAATTAGTCTAGCTCAGGCCGAAACTAACTCTCACAATAACCTTGAATAACAAAGCAGTTTCACCACAACACTGATGACTTAGCACTAGCCAGTAGAGAAACCAAAATATACTTATGTTTCTAGTTCAGTCTAGTAGCTCCAAGTTCCTTCCAGGGGTTAATGCAATCTGGGGAACACTTGGCCCTGTGCTGTTTATAAATCCTCACTTCAGCAGGCCACTCCCACAGCCCACTCAACAGGGCAATTAGTCTAGCTCAGGCCGAAACTAACTCTCACAATAACCTTGAATAACAAAGCAGTTTCACCACAACACTGATGACTTAGCACTAGCCAGTAGAGAAACCAAAATATACTTATGTTTCTAGTTCAGTCTAGTAGCTCCAAGTTCCTTCCAGGGGTTAATGCAATCTGAACACAATGCAACAGGGTGGCCAACAGTTAGTCAACTCATTTCAGAGCAGTCATTAGCACTTTTCAAACGAATTATTGCCCTTAAGACACCTGCAGATATATTCAACAAACTACAACGGATTAGAAATCTACATGCAGTTAATACGCGGAATAGACTGAAGGACAAATTCACCCAACCAAGGATACAGACGGAAATGGGCAGACGGACTTTTATATATAGGATGGTGATCATGTGGAATTCATTGCACTGACCATAGTGCTGTATTTTCCTTCTTTGAACTTCTTTGGAGAACAATTTTTTGTTACAATAATTTTAGATGTGTGATTTCGTAAGTAGCTGTGTTTTTGAACTATTGTATTTTACTGTTATTATTGTATTCACTATCATGTTTCTTTCTTTTCCTATTTTTTCTTGAATTCTATTTATGAATTGTAGTATTTTCTGCATTATTGTATTGTACTGTATGTTTTAGTTGAGGACTCTTGGAAGACTAGCCGATGGCTAAAAGAGATCCTAATAAACAAACAAACAAACAATGCCTTCCTTGCAGTTTCCTCAAGAAACACCGTAAGAGCTACAGAAGAGATGATGGAAATAAAATGAGCTCAACATACAAACTTAAACAGACCATATCAATTGGTGTATAAGAAAGCTCGCATTACGGTCGCGTTACAGCCATTCATTCAACTCCATCTAACATCAGGAGTAACATCAGCGCCATTGAGGTAGAAATGCATCAATTGAATTAAATACTTCTTAACAGTTAGATCGAAACAAATCACACAACAAACAATACCTTGTTCCCGTTCCAGCTAGGTGCTTAATGGGTTACAGGTAACAACAATGTTACAGGGAGCAAATACAGAAGGTTAGTTTACCAAAATAAAGGTCTCATAATATGAACAAACCAAAAAACAGCACTAAGAAAAATAAAGGCTTGCAGGAAGTAACTACTTAATAAATAGTCCTCACTAAGGGTTATTTACAACATGAATGAGAAATGGGTAATTTTCAATAGTATACAGTAGGGTGCTCCTACATCCATAGCTCTGGTCTCCAAACGGTCTTCATCAAAACTATGTTTTGGTTGGGTTCGCGGCTATTCAGGGACTGAGTTGGGCCTAATATTAACGGAACGAGAAGCCAAACCGTTTCGTCAGCACTTTGAGGTTGTGTCTCAAAGTAGGCTACTTTATTTAACAGAATAACAGGACCCGGGGGCTTTAATCGGCCACACGACACCGCTCTCTCTCATGGGATCATGGGCTGTGCACTCGGGGGTCAGGAGCGCATGCGCGCCTCTGTCTTGGGCTCCTTTCAAATCCTACTGGCCTACGAGTACAGGACGCCGGTCTATGGCATGGATGTGGCGACATCGCACGCATAATTTATTACATGACTCTATTGGTACAAACATTTACCCGCCAGCGTGGCGGATAGCCTCCGAAATTTAGTCGCCAAATCTAAATTTTACCCGCCATTGGCGGGTGTTAATTTTCAGCCCTGCTTACATGTAGGTACGGGGTACATACCGGGTACTTACATGTAGGTACGGGGTACATACCGGGTAGGCCTACTTACATGTAGGTACGGGGTACTTACCGGGTACGTACATGGCGTGCACAGTAGCATAGGTACTTTTACTTACAGGTAGGTACGGGGTACTTACAGGTAAGTACGGGGTTCTTACAGGTAGGTTTGGAGTACTTGCATGAAAGTACCCGGTAAGTAGGCTACCCCATAACTACCTGTAAGTACCCGGTACCCCGTACTTACATTAAGTAGCCTACTCGGTATGGGTAAGACACTGGTATTACACTGGTAAGACACTGTAAGACACAGGCTGTATTATAAAGCGTTACCGACAGAACGAGACAGATGAATCTATTGACAAAGCGAGGAAGCACGGGGTGTGTGCATCATATGAACTGTAGTCAGTTTACACCCAGCGTTCCAAAACCTATTGTAAAGCCTTTTATTCTGTCTTTAAACTGCAACATATAAACAAAATCAATAAACAGTGACTCAATGTGTCTCAGAAACTATGTAAATAATAACTCAATGCAGCCCAAAACATTTTTTATTTTATTTATTATTAATAAAAACCACTAGAGGGCGTTTCGTCACTTTACATCTCCCCTTGCTTATGACGTCAGAGTAGACGTTACGAGGCAGACACTTAAATAGTCAGTGATCAGATTCCACCTCATCAGATTAGCTAGTGACTTCTGGATCTGACACACTAATTTAGAGAAAACAAGTAAGTCCATAATAGGGATAGACTTTAGAGTTGGAATTTTCTGAAATTATTCTGTATTACTGTCTTTGACAAAAACACCTCCAATTGAAGACAGAATACAGAACATTTCTCTCAGAACTTTGTTTAACCAGGTTAGAAATTATGTCCAGGTTGAGAGCGATACTGGTTGATTACAGGACTAGCAGTGATGTGTCTGGGTAATATGAGTTCCTGGGTGAACCTCCTCTTAATTAGTGAATCAATAATAATAATAACAATAATGATAATAATAATTTTATATTGTTTTGCTTGCTGTTTTGTAAAGTGTTATCTAGCTACAGTAGGCCTACTGTGCTGTGTGGTAAAATCCTGTATATCCAAATATAGGCTGTAGTATTGCTGTAATATAAAGTGGTATATTAACCTATTGAAGGAGCATGGTACTGTATTGCCCTGCTATTCATGCAGTAGCCAGTGCACTGTGGCATCTTGTAAAACTGAAGTTACTGTATGTGTAGGAGTACTGTACCATGATAGGAGTAGCCTGTGCACTGTGCATCTTGTAGCCTACCTTTTAGCCATATTATCATCCTACTGCTCAAATGTAGCATGCTCAATCAAGTTAGTAGTCAAGTGGAAATGAAATAAGACCTATTAGGGGACTGGAGAGGGCATGAGGTGTATGCTGTGACAGAAATCATCAGCACTAGCCTACTATCTAGCCAACTATCTAGCCTACTATTTTCCCTGTAGCGTACCAGATAGCTACAGACACTCAAAACTGACCAGCAGACTGGTAGCTTTGACCAGCAGCTTTGCTACCTTCTCATCCTGTTCCTTTCTCTCCTCTTTTCTTGCTGCTGCCTTTATGTTTGCAATACATGACTGTTCACTCTGCGTGCAGCTTGTTAGTCTCTTGATGCTCAGACGCTTTGCACCTAAACTACCTGTATACAGTAGCTAGGTATGGGCCCACTGTTCTGTGTTGTAAAGTGCTGTATGACTACAGTATGCTTGCTGTAATGTAAATTGGTACATTAGGAGCAGTACTGTACTGTGATGTATTGTATTGCTCTGCTATTAATAGCAGTAGCCAGTTCACTGTGACATCTTGCAACACTGAAGCTATGTATAATCGTACTGTGACATGGTAGGAGTAGCCAATGCACTGTGATATCTTATGATCACTGTACTACAGTGTATTGACTGCATGAATGTGACCCCGGTGTGACTGACTGGTTGTCCCTGTGCCCCCCTGACCCCCATAGCCTTTAGGAATGACAAAGCCCTGCGAGACTGTCTGGGTGGAGGAGCAGCTGCAGAACGTGGCCAGAGACATGCGCCGCCGGATGGCCATGATGAAGAGGGAGTTGAGGGAGGAAGACGAGCGGAGGAGGAGGCAGGAGAAGGAGATGAGGAGGAGCGAGACAGCCAGGATGGTAGAGGAATACCTGAAGGACAGAGAGACGCAGAGCCAGGAGAGGAAGAGGGACCTCGTCGGCCCACAGATGCCCAGGTTGAGGAGGCAGGCGTGGGTGGAAGATGAGGGGAGGGGGAGGCAGGAGGAGGAGGAGAGGAGACCCGGGAAGTCGGAGGGGCGTCTGGAGCGCATTCAGGTCCTCCTGACGAGATCGATGGACGACTGGATGACCGCGTTGAGGGTCGAGTTGAGGGAGGAAGATGAGGGGAGGAGGAGTAAGGAAGAGGAGAGGAGGAGGAACGAGATAGCCAAGATGGTTAATAAATGCCTGGAGGAGAGAGGGGAAAGGAGCCAGGAGAGAGAGAAGGACCTCCTGATCAGGGAGTTGGACCAGCGGATGTCCAGGTTGAATGTGGAGTTGAGGGAGGAAGAAGAGGGGAGGAGGATTGAGACGGCCAGGATGATGAAGGAGAGAGAGGTAAAGAGCCAGAAAATGGAGCAGATGCAACTGGAGAACATGATGGCCGTCATGATCAGGGAGTTGGACCAGAGGGTGAAAAGGTTGAGGACGGAGTTGAGGGAGGAAGATGAGGGGAGGAGGGGGGAGACAGCCAAGATGTCTGATATTGCTGTTCAGTGTCCCTCTAGGGAGCTGGCGACCAGTGACCAGCGGCCATCTCAGACATCTGGGGGCATCTTTGCTCGCCTGAAAAAGATGTGGTGTGAATTTAAGATGAGACAGCAGGAAAAGAAAGAGAAGAGGAAGGCCAGGCAAGAGGAGGAGAAACAGAAAAAGAAAGAGGAGAAAGATAGAAAGCAGAAAGAAAAGGAACACCAGAAAGAGATGAAGCCTCTAGAGAAGCACCGGAAGAAAAACGAGAACTTCCTGACCTTCATGAAGTACATGGAAATGGTGGACAGCAAAGAGAAAGAGGAGAAGGATAGAAGGGAAATGGAAAAGCAGAAAGAGAAGATGGCTGTAGAGAAGTACCGGGAGAAAACCGAGGACATGAAAAAGTGGAAAGAAGAGGAGGAGATGAAGAAGGCCAGGGGAGAGGAGGAGAAAGAGAAACAGAAAGAGGAGAAAGAGAAAGATGACGAAAAGGGAGAAACAGGAAAAGAAGGGAGTAACAGTAAAATAAGACGCAGGATCTGCTGGTAGAGGAAAAAGAACAACCATTGCAAAGGTGAGAGTATAGCAACATAGTATACCTTTAGCATCACCTGTGTTTTCTTCACAGTATTTGAAAACACACAAGCAAAATCAGTGACTGACAATATACTGTGGATATGTGAATGTATTTGTAATGACAGTCACTGACCCAGACGTCTGTGTCTTTGTCCTCTTGCAGATTTTTCGATATTTTCAAAAATATCAGAGACCAACACCCTCAGACAGACAGACAGACAGACATCACAACAATTGTGCAATGTTCTATAATACTTACCATAAGGTTTATTTTCAGATGTGGGGGTAAGTGAGAGTCAACCTCAAATTTTCAAACATGCTTAATTTTGGAACCATTGTAGAAAAACATTTAAGGTGTAATTTCCAACAAAATTGGAGATGCACACTCATTTAGTGATACTTTTAAGAATGCCAGAACCAAGGATCAAGGTCACGGTCAAATTACGTAGCATGTACTCTTTATGTTCTGCTTGAGTGCCACCTGGGTTGGAAGAATGTTCTCTAGTTCCAGACTTGTGCGGAGAGCTCTTTCCTGGCATCTTTTATGTCCTTGCTGCTCACTTGTTGGGGTGATATATCAGCACCACACATCTCTGCAGCAGTAACACTGATTCTTCACTGACCTCACTTGGCATAGCGGTTCATTGAAAGCATCATTGACCAATGGGGAGTCTTTCGTCGTTTCCCAGGCAGTCTTCTACTGTCCTCCACCAACCAATACTGAATGCGACAGTGTTGGGTTCATTGTGGCAAGAACCATTGGTATACAGTTAGGTCCATAAATATTTGGACATTGACACAATTTTCATCATATTGGCTCTGTACACTACCACAATGGATTTTAAATGAAACATAAAATATGTGCTTTAAATGCAGAATCTCAACTTTAATTCTGGTATTTAGATCCAAATCAGGTGTAGGAATTACAACAAATTTTATATGTACCCAACCTCCCTTTTAAAGGACAAAAGTAGTTGGACAAACTAACAAAATTATGAATCAAATTGCCATGTTTAATATTTGGTTGCAAATCATTTACAGTCAATAGTCTGGAACCACAGACATCACCAGACGCAGGGTTTCATCCCTGGTGATGCTCTACCAGGCCTCTACTGCAACTGTCTTCACTTCCTGCTTGTTCTTTGGGCCGTTTCCCTTCATTTTTGTCCTCAGGAAGTGAAATGCATGCTCAGTTGGATTCAGGTCAGGTGTTTGACTTGGCCATTGCAGAACATTGCACTTCTTTGCCTTGAAAAACTCTTGTCTTGCTTTCGCAGTATGCTTTGGGTCATTGTCAGGGGCATAGATTCACTTTTATTCCCATGGGGTTTTTTCACCTCAAAGGGGCCCCTAGCCTGTCTGTCAATCCAAAATATGTTTCTAATAATATATTCATTAAAATAGCCTATTGAATTTATCTTAATTTGCACCAGCTGAAACATATAGCTGTGATATACTGGAGCTATATAAACTTATTTCTACATAAGAACGAGGACCGGGGATAACAAAAGACGTGTTCTTTATTATAAGACACCAGACTAAACATGACACAGCACTTCCAGGCATCAACTGCAGTTACGTAGTCACCAGTAGGCCTAGAACTCCACAACAAATAGTATAGCCATACTAATGTACTGTAAGACAAATCACTAGGCTCAATAGGCTATACGGTATTTTCACTCAATTCGCTCAGAGGCAACAGGTCTTGGTAAAAGCCTAATAGTCCAATGTAGGCTACTCAAAAAAATTGTTTAACACATGAAAATGACAAAAAATATTTAAAAGTAGGCTATTCTTGGAATGTGTAGACTATCTGAACTGTGTTCTTCTTTTCTTCATCCTCGCAAATGTCTCAATTAGGCCTACATTGCTTAAGTCCACCCTCTGTCATTTCTCTCAATAAAACGCAGTGGATATACACCGAGTCTGACTAATGCCCCACAATATATTAAAACATAGTAGTCCTAGTAGTTTTGTTACCAAAAAAAATCAAAACAGGATATTTTAATTCCCTACTAACTAATGACCCTGATAGCTCGCCTCAGCTGGACTGGACAGATGAATAGCAGCCGACTGCGTTACCTCAGACAAGCAGCAGACACGTGCCAACAGTTTCGTTATATGTGTATGACTATGACCAAGAGACAGCTTAACTATTAAAAAAGTGAAAATATAGAGAGGGAAGATAAAAGAAAATACTGCAGTGCCATTCCTTACACGCTGATGAGCTGGCAAGTTAGCCTACTAGCTAATGCCCCACAATATTAAAACAGTAGTCCTAGTTCTGTTACCAAAAAAATCAATCAATTCCCTACTAACTAATGAGCCTGATAACTCGCCTCAGACAGTGGACTGGACACGATAAATAACATCTGACTGGTGTTACCTCAGACACACTCGCACTGCGACTGACTGAGGCGGAGAGAATCGTGTGAGGGATTAAGTGCGAAACTGTTCTCTGAAAAAGTCTGGAAAACCTAAACCCAAATTTACTACAATACAAGCATGTCTGTGATTGGTTGTAAGCTGCGCAGCCTGCGCATGCGTGATTTCATTTACTGGAAGCTCCAGACAGAGCGCTTTCAGAGTCAGACTGAGACTCCGCGGCTCTCGTGATCTCGCTTGTAAACAGAGGAACTGGTTGTTAGATCTTTTGTGAACACAATCATTCCCCCCAAATGACCAGAAAAACTCACAAGATCGATTAATGGTCACCTTTATCTAATATAAGTCAACACGAGGCACACAGCAAGTCAGCGTCAACATGCTGTCATAACGTTCGCTAGTGCTACTGTAGCTACCACATCACTGCAGCCAAGATGGTTTGCTGCAAGCATGGGCATCATAAATAAATGCTAATCAAAACATGGTTTACGACTGTTGTGCGATAGCTCACTTTACATTGTATGCTGTTTTCATTCATTATATTGCTCTCGTTCAGTTGTAGAAAAGCCAGCTATTTCTATTGCTAGCTAGCTAACCTATATAACGTCAGACAGTGAGACAGCAGCCTCTCTGGCAGAACATACCGGTAGATGGGGTCAGTTAGTCTAACGATAGAGAAAGCAATTTACGAAGATGTTTTCACTCATGAGATTAAGCGACGATGCCTTGTTTAGTTGTAGGCTAACCAGCTATTTCTAGTTAACGTTACAGGCAGTCAGTGTTGATCCAAGACTGCAGCATCAGCCTCAGTTAAGACGAATAACTAGTCTAACAGCCTATGACACACTTTCCAATCATATAGTATGGATAAATCAAATTAAACAGACGTATACTGAAATTAAAATGTATGTAGAAAAAACACAATTTTGACTGTAGTGTCTCCCCTTAAAGCACATCTTGTTTAATTTCAAATCCATTGTGATGGTATAAATGGTTGCCACAATGAACCCAACACAGTGTATTACTCTCCCATTCCTTCATGGTTTCAGGGCCGACTGCTGGCATAAACACTAGTTCATGTAACCTACAGATTATATATTGATGGACTCATCCCTATAGAGTGCCTAAGTGGAAACAGGAAGATTGGCCAGCCGGTGATTATCTAAAAAGAATGCAGCCACAACCAAACACCTAATTAGCAGGCATATCGCAGAATCAAAATATCCCACACAAGGTTTTGGTTAATGTCAGCTAGCTAATATTAGCTAACTTGCGAGTTAACAGAGATCAGTAAAATTTATGTTTTAGATTGACAAACACATGTTGTGGTCATGGCACAATTAAAACGGGATCAAAAAATTATTTGTCATCCACCGTTCACTACCATCCATATTTTTTCCAATTTAAAGGACAATGCTCGTTTTTGACAACCTGGACCTTATTTACGACATATTATAAGACGTTTGACTCACCGAGATCACTTTGGCGTAGTTCGGAGGCATGTAGAAGAAATTAAAAATCCAGCGCGAGCCAGTATATCCATGTAATGGCGGTGGTCGGGGCACTTAGAATGCAGTTTCTAAAAATCTATTTTCTGCCGCGAAACGGTTGTTTTCATCAATCTGTCTTGATGAATCGCTAGTTGTGCTTACATAGAGCATAGGCCTGTTGTGGTTTCACATGCCATGATCTTTAGAAACGTCTTTCGAAACGAAATAGCTTCCTCACCAAGGCTCCGAACCGGTTCAAGGAACGGAAACGAAAACCGAAAACGAACGGTATTTTACGAGGAACAGAAACAGGAACGAAAACAAAATGGTCTTTAATTGTTCCAGAACAGAAACGTTAATTTGAAATCTTTAAAACCGGTTAATAACGTTATTTTTTCGTTCTTTGTAGTAGGCCTATATAACTTAAAAAATATTTTAAAAAAGAAGGAAGCTGAGCCTTTTATGGCCGAATAGGCTAAATTAGATTAATTAAATTTGTAGCCTACATCTTGTCCCGTTTTTGTAATGTAGCCTAGGCCACTAAATCTGTTAGGCTATTTCACAGTCAGGATCTTAAATGCTTGCTTAGCGAAATGAAGAGATTTAGATATTACAACAACACACCATAGCCTAGTTCAGACTAGGGATGTGCGCAGCGACTATTTTCACTGACGACTAGACGGTGGTTTTGTAACCGATTACATGACTAGTCTAAAAACAGGATTCCCAAGTTTCTACAACAAGTGCTATTTAGAAAAATTGAGGATGTTTCTCAAACTCTGCAAGCTAAGATGCATGGCTATTCTTGATGTTTCCCAACCACTCAGCGGCAGCCAATTTGCATGCGTTGCGCAGGGCTGTCACACACTCTCCTTTGTTTGCCAGTGCAAAACAGTAGTTCAGCCTGTCCTTACAGCTTATTACTTAGCAAAGATATCAATGTGATTTATTTGGTTTAATTGAAGAAGAGTAGGCTAGCCTGTAATGTTTCAGTAGGCTAAAACTAGATTTCACATAAAGACCGCGGATGTCAGAGTGGGCAATAACGTTCGAAGGCAAATTTATTCCAACATTGGTCCACAAAGAATGATGCAAATAATAAAGTGAAAGAAATAATAGCCTACTGTGCAAATATAATGTTTTATATGGACCTGCCTACTGTGCAAATATAATGTTTTATATGGACCTGCGGGTCTGCAATAAAGTTCCTCTATCTTTATAACCAACATTCAGCGGAAGCCCATTTTCACTCGTTGCGCATCTCGCTCCAAGTATGGTTTGGCTATTTAAAACACGGAGTACTTTGTGACAGTTGCTTGGATGTATACTAGTATGCATAAACCTATGTTTTGCGAATTTAATGGTCTGCCTCCTTCAGAGTTCAACTCGGCAATTAGGCTGTGAAAGCGAGCGCGCCTCTTGGAATCTAGTCATAGCCTATTGTTGCACAGGTTTCCGTCACGTCTTGACTTTCACAAACCAAATGATTAGGCTACATTAATTAATATGAGCACACTTTAGTGGCAATGTGCCGTGCACCCCTGATCAGTGAATAGCATAAGTTAAATGACTATAATATTAAAGACCGCGGATGTCAGACGATAGGCTACGTATTAGGCGTATAGGCGCCAAATCCGGAGCTCCCATACAAAAGGAACGCAGCATAAACAATAGGGATTGCGCAGATGAATGAATGAGGTGACTAATTATTTATAAATAACATAAAACATAAAACGAAATAATAAACAAACAATAGGCCTACAGGCGCAGAATAAAATAGCTTGCAGCAACAGTAGCCTACAAGAAAATATTTTTAAAAGGATGATGAGCTATGATGATGACTTAAGATAGACCTGTGCATAGTTTACGGTGTGGATTAAGGGCATACGGGAATAGGACTAATGTTGCGTATTTCTTGTAAAATAATCAACAAGGCTACACTACAGCACACATCACCAAGGCTAATATTGTTGGCAATAAGGCCACCACACACCACAACCCTAGACTTGTTGATTAGGTTATAGCCTACCTTACAAGAAATACTGTAGGCCTATAGAGTCTTAATAGGCTAACACCCCCGGAACGGTGAACGGAACGTTATTTTTCGTTCTTAACCGGTTCAGGAACGCTATGTTGGTGGCGGAACACGAGAACGGAAACGTTAAATATGCTGGTTCTGCTCGGAGCGAACCGATTGAAAAATAATTTCGTTTTCAAGCCCTGTTCCTCACTTGCTCCAGCACGAATTCGCACAGCGCGCAATCGTTGCTCCAGCACGCTGTGCGCATGCGTGCTGGAGCAAGTGAGGAAGCTATTTCGTGTCTAAAGACGTTTCTAAAGATCATATTACAGAGGCATGTGAAAAACAACACAACAGGACTATGCTCTATGTAAGCACAACTAGCGATTCATCAAGACAGATTGATAAAAACAACTGTTTCGCGGCAGAAAATCGATTTTTAGAAACTGCATTCTAAGTGCCCCGACCACCGCCATTACATGGATATACTGGCTCGCGCTGGATTTTAAATTTCTTCTACATGCCTCCGAACTACACCAAAGTGATCTCGGTGAGTCAAACGTCTTATAATATGTTGTAAATAAGGTCCAGGTTGTCAAAAACGAGCATTGTCCTTTAAGGTCCCATGGTGGTTTTCACTTCCTGCTTCCGCTTAGCACTATTGGTGGAGAGCACCCTCTACCTGCATGAAATGTTTGTTTTTTCTATCAAAGCATATATAAAGTAAATGTTGGTTGCATTCCGAATCGCATATCTCTACCTTTTACTACCAGTACGTACTACAGCTGCCCATTGAAAGTGCGTACTTTGCATTCAATACACATGCAATTGGGATATACTACCTTGTCATAACACTGCGTCTTGGAATTTCACCACATCCGTCGCTGTCCATGAAGTGACATTTGTCCACAGCTGGGATTCATCAAAACGCCTCTGGCATGACTTGCACATGTGACATAATTCCCGCTGAGCACAGGATGACAGTGCAGGTGATTGCACTGGGCTGTTACTCTCTGCAGGTGCACTGTTGACTGAAGGACAGTTCTCCAGGTCTAGAGGGTGTGCTTGTAAAAAAGTAATTTATCTGGTCTTCAGCAGGTGTCACAGATTTCTCTTGGAGATGTTTCCGTCAGGTGTACTACAACAATCCTCCCGCCTAAGCACTTATTGTATTTTATTGTATTATATTATATTGCACTGTACTTTAGATTGCTATTCTTGCACTTTGCCTTCAGCACTAGATTATGCTCTTAGTCACTTGTTTTAGAGGGAAGATGCACTTGTGAGTTCTGGCAAGTAGTAGTACATTGGCTCTTCCTACGTTAAATGCAATTATTGTTAGTCGCTTTGGATAAAAGCGTCTGCTAAATGACTGTAATGTAATGTAATGTAAATATGTGTCTGCTGAAACTTGTCATATTTCTGCTGGCCACCCTGTCTGGATCACTTCACATGGCCATCTGCACTCATCGGCTGTTGCAGTTCTCGTGTTCAGCTTCTCTTTTGAGATTGGTAGATGAGCTGATAGTAGATGTACTAGTAAATCGGCTCGTCTAGGCTTGGCTCAGCATGTCTGCGGTGTACAGCTCTTTACCAGGCTTGTAACTGACATGCAGATTGTAGGACTGTAGTCTCATCATTGTCCTCTTGGAGGAGCTTTTTGGAGAGATTTCTTAAACAGTGTTTCAAGGGACTTGTGATCCGTCTTCACTTGTACTGTCTTACAGTAGATGTATTGCTGGAATTTCTTACATCCATAAACAATCGCCAACAACTCTTGTTCTATATGAGCGTACCTTTTCTCACAGTGAGAGACCTCGAGCCGTACGCACCTGGCTGTTCATCTTGCAGTATCACTGCTCCCAGGCATTGCGTCCACTGCCAGTGTTACTTCTTTGTTAACACCGCAGTACTTTAACACTGGGACACTTCTCACAAGAAGCTTCATAATTTCTAAGCTCTTCTGTTGCTCTGACTCCCAATGATAATGCGTTTCCTCTTTATGGCTCTGTTAAGACCTTGTGGATCGATGCAGATTCTGAGTTTCTTGGGCTTCACTACTGTTACCATACTGTTAACCCGGTGCGCTCTGTTTCACAATGACTCCAAGATCCTCCATTCTTTTCAGTTCAGTTTTAATTGTCCTTCAGTGCTACATGTACTGTACTTTCCATGGTGCATGAATAACTGAAGCAATGAGCAAGAGCTGGATATGGTGAAGTCCTGGTACACATTCTCCTCCAATAGGGAACAAACGGTTACCGGTTAGTATTACCATCTCAAAATTAAATTAGCATTAAAACCGTGTTTGACTTATAAACCACGGTAAATACTGTCCACAGTCAACGTGGATTTGTTGTTGTTGTTGTGTTCTTGTGATTTGTTCACAAGTATGGGGGAAGGCAGAGCAGTGGAGATGTTTCCACCTAGATGGCTACGTCTGAAGTTAACTTGCATGTGGGGACTTTAGAAAGGATGGAAAATATTATGGTTTCTCTAACTTGCTAGTAGCTTGTGTCAATAATGTAAACTGAAGCTTTCAGTGTAACCTATTTTTGTAAAACACTACACATTCTGCTGCTGTAGGCTAGTCATGCACATTTAGTTTCACTTTCATTTTTGTATAAAGAAGATCAATGGAGAAAATGTGTATGTGTGTGTGTGCATGAGTGATTGAGTAAATGATTGAAAAAGAATAATAATGATAATGATGTCTGTGTATCAGTACCTTTCGAGCATTTTCAGCATATTTTAACAATACCGTGATAATACTGATAACCGTGGTAATTTTGGTCACTTTAACCGTGATATGAAATTTTCAAACCGTTACATCCCTACTAATAAACAAATCTTGGTATTGGCACAGTAGCTCTACTAATTCCCAGAGCCCTCAGGAAGAATATTGGCCTCATAAAACTGAATGTTCTACTGCAGCTCAGTATGAACTTTTCTTTGAGCGCTTCCAGATCGTCCTCTTGTTGTCAAAGAGAAAAAAAAATTGCAGTTCACTATAGATCCAATGGAGATCTATAACAGGCATATAGTACCATATAGGCGAAAACAGGCATATAGTACCATAAACATTGTAAAATAAACACTGTTAGATAAAGATTGTAAAATAAATGAATCCAAAGGCCATTAATGTAGGTACAGGCTACATCTGAATAACCTAAATAGCCTAAATAGCCTTATAATGAACATGGACACGGGTTGTCTTGTGACATAAGCCTTACCTAGCCTATACGCTCTCAGGTTGTGTGCCAAGAGGACGAGTTTTTCCACTGTCAGGGAGAAGGGAATTCCTTGTCTGGTTATATCCAGCCTTGAATATGCGCTCCAATATTTCCACGGATTTCTTTGCAGTCGTCATCGTGCATCAACGCATGTTGCGTGTGCTTTTTTATTTTATCATATGCTGAGGTTATCTAGGCTTAATAGGCTAACCTATCCTAAAATAATCCACGTAATTCTTAACTGAGAAACACATTCTGAAAATTGCGAACTTTGAATTTTGAATGTTCCGGGCCAGCCCTAGCTCTTAAAAAAACCCTGCTGGACTGGCGCTCATGGGAATAATGTTGCAGATGGATAAAATAACACAGGATGAAGGTATGTGATTGTTGAGTCTGAAACTTTATTCATAAGAACATGCTTGTTTTTTTTTGCATTCTAGCTAACCTGATTAGGATTGTAACACGTTGCTTGTTAGCTAGCTAACATTGCAACATTACAGATGCCTTTTGATTTTGTAAGCTAGCTAACAGTTTTCTTGCAACAATAAAGTTGTGCTATGATTGAATTAAACTGAACAGAGCCTGTAATTTTAATGTGACAAGCTGGCTAGAAAGTAATTAATGCATAATTAATTTTAGCTGAAACATTTTACATGCTAGCTAATATGAGTAGGACTGCATAATAGTATAACATTTTAAATGTCCAAATTGCCCTAATAGTTTCAGGCTAACAAACAATTTGCTCTCTAGCCATGTTAAATGTTGAATTGTATTTTTCTAGATGTGGACATACTGGACATATTTCGATAGCTGGATAATTTACATATTTCGATAACATTGTCTTTATGTATTTAATAAATAGGCCTGATGATACGTCTAAAGTATAACTATGTACTGTCTTGGTGAGCCTATATTTAATCATCGTAATGTAATGTCTCTTATCTTTTCACGATATCCCCACTATCATCTACCTGGTCATGCTGATGGAACATCATCACACTCAATCTATTTAATAAGCATTGTTCTCAAATTAACTAAGAGATTTGTTGCTCATTCATTTGTCCATCTCTAGTGTGTTTGTGTGTGTGTGTGTGTTGGGGGGGGGGGGGGGGGACATGGAAGTCTTTCTCAGAGGTGAATGATGCTTTCAATGAGCTATGCATACCAAGCGAGGTCCATGAACAATCAGTTACTGCTGGAGAAATTTGTGGTGCTGATGTACAAACCAACAAGTGAGTAGTACGGCATGAATGATGTCTTGAAACAGCTATCCACACAGAAGTCTGGAACTAGAGAACATTACTCCAGCCCAGGTAGTACTCGAGCAGAACATTAAAACACTTGCTACGTTAATTTGACCTTGACCTTGATCCTTGGGTTCTGGCAGGCTCAAAAGAATGTATACTGTACATCCCCAATTTTGTTGGATATGACACCTTAAATGTTTTTCTACACTGGTTCCAAAATTGAGCGTGTTTGAAAATTAGACCCAAGGGACTAGCGGCCATCTTGGATTTTACCTCTCACGGTCCTCAGGGGTCAGATGGCTTCCCTCCACATCTGATAAAATTATGGTATAGGCCATTCTAACTAGAAATGTCATGCAATTTCTTATAACATGCACAATTGTTTCACCGGTACCCAATTTCAAGTCAAAAAAATACATTTTTCAAAAACACTGCCTGCACAATGGTCTCAGCATCAGCAGAGATCCCGACCACAGCCTATTCTCCAACCTGCTGAACTATCCACACCAATCCAATACGACTTGTTCTCCAACCTGCTGAAATCTCCACACCACCCCAACTACGGCCTGTTCTCCAACTTGCTGAGCTCTCCACACCACCCCAATTGGCCTGTTCTCCAACCTGCTGAAATCTTCATACCACCCCAATAATTGCCTGTGCTCCAACCTGCTGAACTCTCCACACCACCCTGAACACCGCAAGTTCTCCAACCTGCTGAACTCTCCACACCATCGTGACCATGGCCTGTTCTCCAACCTGCTGGACTCTCCACAGCACCTCAACCATGGCCTGTTCTCAACCTGGGGAACTCTCCACACGACCCCGACCACAGCAAGTTCTTCATCCTGCTAAACTCTCCACATCACCCCAATGACAGCCTGTTCTCCAACCTGGTGAACTCTCCACACCACCCCAATGACAGCCTGTTCTCCAAGATGCTGAACTCTCTACAACACCCCAATGACGGCCAGCTCTTCAACCTGGTGATCTCTCTATACCACCCCAACCATGGCCTGCTCTCCAGCCTACTGCTCTCTCCACACAGCCTGTTCTGTCACCTGCTGATCTCTCCACACTGCCCCAATGACGGCCAGTTCTTCAACCTGCTGAACTCTCCACACCAACCCAATACGACCTGTTCTCAAACCTGTTGAACTCTCCACACCACCTCAACTACGGCCTGTGCTCCAACCTGCTGAACTCTCCACACCACCCTGAATAGGGCAAGTTCTCCAACCTGCTGAACTCTCCACACCACCCCAATGATGACCTTTTCTCCAACCTGCTGAACTCTCCACACCACCCCAACCAAGGCCTGTTCTCCAACCTGCTGAACTCTCCACATCACCCCAACCAAGGCCTGTTCTCCAACCTGCTGAACTCTCCACACTACCCAAACTACAGCCTGTTCTCCAACTTGCTGAGCTCCCCACACCATCCCAATGATGGCCTGTTCTCCAAACTGCTAAACAATCTACACCACCACGACCACGGCCTGTTCTCCAACCTCTCATCTCTCCACAACGCCGCAATGGCGGCCTGTTCTCCAACCTGCTGAACTCTCCACATCTGGTAAATGATGGTATAGGATATACTAACTAGAAATGTCATGTTTTTCTTATAAAATACACATTTGTTGCACCGGTACCCAATTTCAAGCTAAAAAATAAAATTTTCATTCAGGTTGCAGAGATCTCACCCACCCCGACCACAGACTGTTCTCCAACATGCTGAACTCTCCACGGCACCACAATGACGGCCTGTTCTTCAGCCTGCTGAACTCTCTACACCACCCTGACAACAGCAAATTCTCCAACCTGCTAAACTCTCCACACCACCGTGACCAGGGCCTGTTCTCCAACCTGCTAAACTCTCCACACCACCGTGACCACGGCCTGTTCTCCAACCTGCTGAACTCCACCTACAACATCCATTGTCATCCGCTTATCCGGGGTCGGGTCGCGGAGGCAGCAGTTCCAGCAGGGGGCCCCAGACATCCCTTTCCCTAGCAGCATCAACCAGCTCTGTCTGGGGAATCTTTAGCCGCTCACAGGCCAGTGCGGAGATGTAGTCCCGCCACCTAGTCCTGGGTCTACCCCGCGGCCTCCTCCCAGCCGGACACGCCTGGAACACCTCCCTAGGGAGGCGCCCAGGAGGCATCCTCACTAGATGCCCGAACCACCTCAACTGGCTCCTTTCGATGCAAAGGAGCAGCGGCTCTACTCCGAGTCTCTCCCGGATGACTGAACTTCTCACCCGATCTCTCAGGGAGACCCCAGCCACCCTCTGGAGAAAACTCATTGGCAGGCCAATCACAACTCTAATGTGAGTCGGGTTTGATACAACAACTGTACCTACTTGATACAATGATATGACGACTAACCCACTTTTCGATGCTCGTGATTGTTTGTAGGTCTATCCAATTGCATCCAGAGGCATTTTGGTCTGCCACCATTGATAACGGCCCTTGAAATTCAAAAATAAACTTAGCAGCTCTGCACACATCGTCCCCCCACCAGTGTGCGGCCGGTTGCAATGCCTTCTCCCTGCTCTCCTCCCTGCAGCTGCACTGCCATCTCCACGACGATCTCCGTGACGACGATGATGAGGATGACGACGCCCCCCTTGCGAACTGTGCTGATCCGTGTCTCGCCAGCGTGGCGGCGACGGAAGCGGTGACCTCCGACCCCGAGGGCCCCAGCGACAAGTCGCCGATGCCGCCTGCGCCCCCTGCCGACGGACATTCAGCCAGAAGCAGGTGCTGCTCCGCCACCAGAAGTCCAGCTGCAGTGATCTGTAAAACCCTGACAATGACAATAGCCCTCTTGCTCTCGACTCGCCCACTCCCAGCTTTGAGGCCATGTGGTCCCCCGCCTCGGATGCCTCCAACAGCCCCGACGCCACCTCAGACGGCCCCGGCCCCCGCCTGCTGCACCGTACCCATGCTCGTACTACGGTAAGAACTTCCGCTCTCCTGCGGGCCTCAACAGCCACCAGAGTACCTACCACGTCAAGGAGTGGCTCCTGGAAAAGAGGACTAGGCCCACTGAAGTCGGACAAGGAAGAGGAGGAGGAAGGCTGCCTCTGACTAACAGTGGCGACGCCAAGCAGAAGGTCCTGGCGTGCGGCTCCTGCGACATGGAGTTCCCGAGCACGGCCAAGCTCTACCTGTACCGCAAGAAGAAGCACAGCCAGGAGAAGGACATCCGTCGATGCGATGGCACCCGGCCGCTGATCAACAAGCGGCGAAAGGGCGAGACGTACCCCTGCCAGGTCAGGCATGCCAATCACAACTGTTTATCTAACATGGGTCGGGTTTGATACAACGACTGTACCTACTTGATACGACGACTTACCCACCTTTCGTTGCTCGTGATTGTTTGTAGGTTTCTCCAATTGCGTCCAGAGGCATTTTGGTCTGCCACCAGGTCTGCGGCAAGGTCTTTCTGCACCACCTGTCCCTCCTGGCCCACACCAAGCTGCACAACGCCCAGAGTCAGTGCCAGGCGGCGGGGGTGGTGTCATCAGGGGCGGAGAAGGTCCCCAGAGGGCCCGCCAAGCTGGCAGAGAAGAATCCAAAAAAATCTTAAGCGAAACTGTTGTTCGATGGAGACGGGGGTGGCAGTGAGGCCCAGAAAGGAGACAGGAGGAGAAGGGTGAGTTCCTGTGCGCGGAGGTGTTCCCACCGTAGTGGTCTGCAGCGTCTGCAGCCCGGACGTTGTCTCCAAGGGGCCCGGGGGCCAAGCGGCAGAGGCTGCACCACTGTGGGCCCTGCCCCCTTCCTGGACGCCTTCCTGCAGCACTGCCAGGTGCACCTGCTCGTCAAGTCTGAGAGCTCATGAGTAATGTCATCACTTTGATTGCCTTATTCCTTATTATTTTCTTTGCATAACCAGACTTAGCTGCAAATTGATTGTGGTTCATTTTCATTGTAATATGAGTTGCAAATAAAGATTGTTTTCAAGAAATATGTGGCCCAACATGCATCAAATCCCATAAATGGGATTCAGAAGGCGGGATAGCTCATGAGCTCACAACAACTATCAGCAGCTTACATAACATTAATGGTAGCGGTCAGTGGCTAAAGCAGTTACACTGATGATTCCTGTAACGTTAGCTATTTTGCTGCAATTGGTTCAACTTCTGTTTCTGGACAAAGGTAAGGGATAAACCCAGATAACACAAGGCTAGCGGACCTACAGCGAGTCCCCGATGGATGCTCCACCACCATTCCACCGGTAGTTTATTTTCTATATCCTAGGCCCATTGGCCCTAGGCTTATGGATTTCTATTGCTAAATTAACTGACTGAACATTTTTTTGGTAGCCCTTCCTTTCATAGTCCACAATTACTAAACATTTACCTGGTAAATACATGCAAGTATAGCCTAATATATAATGGGTAATTACTGAGACACCTATACTGTAGGTATAATTTAAAAACAGGAGTATTTCAGATACTCAATTACTGCACATAAATTCAATAACTGACATAGCACCACCAGGTGACCACATTTTTACATAGCTTATAACATCCAGTGACAGTCTATCTATGCAGTCTATCTGCCTCTTGTGGTAGCAACATAGAACTGCAGGTTCTGTGACCACTGCCTCTTGTGGTGGCAACATAGAACTGCAGGTCAACAGCACAATGGAGGAAGCCAGGGAGGAAGCTAGAGAGGGAGGGAGTGACAACTGGACATTTGCTATCATTGGTGCGCTGGCTTACAGCCACGCACAAAAACAAGGCTTTCAGTTGTCTTTCACAACGGCTGCACACGAATGAGAACAGTCCACAAGACAAACAACACATACGACCCCTACTGGTGACCACAGGTATTAATGTTATTATTTACTAATAAAAGAAGAAAATAAACAGAAAATGTGACAATACATTGAGTGCATAACATATGTGTAAAAAAAAAATTAGCAAACAATTTTCACAAAATACAGCACATCACATTTGTTTTTGTTACACTTTGTTACTTGTTTACAAAGACAAAAAATCATCCATTATAAAGATAGACAAATGGACATTATGATCAATAAAAAACAGCCTACAGTATGTCTATATATACAGACAAACCGTTTAACTTGGCCAGGCTGCAGTCGGCCACCTTGTTCTCCATCTGCTTCTCGAACATCTTCAGGTTGTATTCCAGCTCCATGGCCAGCAGCTCATCATGCAAAGAACTCCTTAACCTCATTTTAAAATCTCTAGGCCTACTTCACAAATGAAAAACGCCTAGCCTCTATGGAAATGGGATGGTGAACTTGACAGTGAGAGTCCACGGTGTGTATAGTGAACTTGATAGTGAGAGATCATGGTGTGTATAGTGAACTTGATAGTGAGAGTCCATGGTGTGGATAGTGAACTTGATAGTGAGAGATCATGGTGTGGATAGTGAACTTGATAGTGAGAGACCATGGTGTGTATAGTGAACTTGATAGTGAACTTGATAGTGAGAGATCATGGTGTGGATAGTGAACTTGATAGTGAGAGTCCATGGTGTGTATAGTGAACTTGATAGTGAACTTGATAGTGAGAGTCCATGGTGTGGATAGTGAGCTTGATAGTGAGAGACCATGGTGTGGATAGTGAACTTGATAGTGAGAGACCATGGTGTGGATAGTGAACTTGATAGTGAGAGACCATGGTGTGGATAGTGAACTTGATAGTGAGAGATCATGGTGTGGATAGTGAACTTGATAGTGAGAGATCATGGTGTGGATATTGAACTTGATAGTGAGAGTCCATGGTGTGGATAGTGAACTTAATTGTGAGAGTCCATGGTGTGTATAGTGAACTTGATAGTGAGAGACCATGGTGTGGATAGTGAACTTGATAGTGAGAGACCATGGTGTGGATAGTGAACTTCATAGTGAGAGATCATGGTGTGTATAGTGAACTTGATAGTGAGAGATCATGGTGTGGATAGTGAACTTCATAGTGAGAGATCATGGTGTGGATAGTGAACTTGATAGTGAGAGATCATGGTGTGGATAGTGAACTTGATAGTGAGAGACCATGGTGTGGATAGTGAACTTCATAGTGAGGGACCATGGTGTGGATAGTGAACTTCATAGTGAGAGATCATGGTGTGTATAGTGAACTTGATAGTGAGAGATCATGGTGTGGATAGTGAACTTCATAGTGAGAGATCATGGTGTGGATAGTGAACTTGATAGTGAGAGATCATGGTGTGGATAGTGAACTTGATAGTGAGAGACCATGGTGTGGATAGTGAACTTGATAGTGAGAGACCATGGTGTGGATAGTGAACTTAATAGTGAGAGACCATGGTGTGGATAGTGAACTTGATAGTGAGAGACAATGGTGTAGAGGAAAACCCAGTCTAACACCTGGAGGTAGATCATGGGGCGGCTGTAGTTCACAAGGTAGAGCGGGTTGTCCAATGATCGTAGGGTCAGTGGTTCGAATCTCACCTCCTCCTGTCCACATGTCGAAGTGTCCTTGGGCAAGACACTGAACCCTAAATAGCTCCCAATGAGCAGACTAGCACCTTGCATGGCAGCTGCCGTGAATGGGTGTGTGCAGGGCTGAAAATTAACACCTGCCACCAGCCAAACGCAGGTAAAATTTCCAATTGGCGACTAGATTTCGGAAGGCTATCTGAAAAATAGATATACTTGGCAGGTAGATTTTTTCATCTATAGTCCCCTTGGCAGGTAACTCACCGTGAGCCAAAAAGTTAATTTTCACCCCTGAGTGTGTGAATGGGTGAATGAGAGGATAAAAGCGCAATATAAGTGCAGTCCATTTACCATCTACCATCATGAGGTCCTTCAGGATTGGCGAGCGCTTCTGTTCCAGCAGACTCTTCAGGGCGATGATGATGGAGATTATCATCAACACCTTCTGGACCTGAGGACAGATGGATGATTGAGGATGGTGCCCTCTAGTGGTGCTATAGCTTCATCTCATAATTTCATCAATATTTCTTGTGGAAAGTGTTTTAAGAAGTTGGACTATGGAGTAAATGTAATTTAAGACGAATAATAAAACGAGAAATGGTGCTCAGAGAGCACAGACCTCTGCCCATGAATGCATTTTGTGGCTCTGTGTGTGTGCATGCGAGCAGGACGTTTGGGTTCAAATAAACTTGCCTTGCCTTTGTGCCAGTCCAAACCCCATGTCTAATAAAAATTAATCAGAACGAAGGAAATTAAGTGTTTGATGCTCAAAATGTCCCTCCAACCCCCTTCTCCCTCTAATGTGTCCCTCCTGGGTGTTGCCACGAAAAAAATGCATCTATGGGAAACACTGCCTTCATTATAAGGCTCAAATGTTTCACCACTCCCGTCAGATTTTTTATTATTTTTTTGTCCAAAAATGTTTCTTTTGATAGGTTGCTGATCTCTGGTATATATTCATGTTTTAATGAGAGAAGTGACAACTTATCCAGACACATCACAGTGTATCAGTCATGGCTAGACATGCATGTGCCATGTACAGGTGTACAGTGGTGAGTGGAGCAGAATGGCGCATGTTTGATGGAGCCTCTCCTGCCCTCTACTGGTCAAATAAGCTCTTTGCACAAGCTCCACTACTTCCTGAAATTCTACAGGCATCCTTATTTCCTGTCCTATACTATTGGATGGAAGTGATTTATCAGGTGTGCGGCAATGAAAACCGGCTTGCATATTAACCCATTTTTGTAAAATATATCCGTTGGAGAAATTATTTTTTCATCCAGGCATCTTAGTTTTAACAGGTTAATTATAGCTGAAGATGTTTTGTTTGCTAGTAGATGGTATTCATTCCGTTCGCGATAACGTTATTGCAGCCAGGCTAAATTCCTCCAGGGAGCCAGTGACCGGCCAGTTGAAAAGCTTCACTCCCCGCCAGCAGGAGCTTTGGCCGCTGCTACCGCATCTCGGATAACCCGCTGAGTTCCTGGCTGCTATTTCACATTCACACTTGATCAATCCCAATACCGATCCATGGTAATAATGAATCAATCGTTCAGATCGGCAGTGCTGCATGCATGTTACAACATCGTTAGCTTTATTAACATAACCATAGACTACATTTATCTCTCTAACGTTAGGCTATCCATTTTACACCAGTCGGCCATTCGATAGATAGAAGCGGTCAACGCCAACGTTGACCGTGGACGTGCGTAGGACAGAAAAGCACAACTGCGCAAGTACAAAAGTCACCGGAAATAGTCAAATGACTACAAATTTGCCAAGATGGCGCGGTTCAATAGGGCTTCATTGTTGATAGCGGTCAGTGAATGGAGTGGCTGTATCCAGTTCTATTAATACATCCATGGGCACACCTGATCACACCTGATTAATCACTTCCATCCAATGGTATAGGACAGGAAATAAATATGCCTGTAGAATTTCAGGAAGTGGTGGAGCTTGTGCAAAGAGCCTATTCTTTACTGACATATTGTGAGGATCAAGCCAAGTTGAAAGGATTTTATAAATTGTAATTGTTTTTTCTGTGTAAATTGTAAGAATTTCTTCATATACCAATATTGTTAACCAGGTGAAAATCTGCAGGCTTGGTGAAGTGAGTACGTATCACAGTATTGTTGGCCTTTGAGATCTTTTCTTATGGTGCTCTGCGTTGTGTAATTTTTTTTTAGAAGCCTTGATAAGAGTTGCAGCACCATCTAATTATGAACCACAATGTTAATTGCCTTTCTTGCTGTGATAGTCATTGATGAAATCACCCAACACGGGATTGGAAGCGGCGACAGATGATCGATTTATTGTAAAAAGATACAATCACATGGAACACTGGGATGTTTCCCTAGTCTCTCTCTCTCCCTGCTTCTCTGCTAGTCAAGGCCTTAGACTTCCCTCCCCGCATGGTGTTATCAGCGTGTCTGCCTGCTGGGACCAGCGAATCTGTCCGGCTGAGTTACCTACCGTTTCCAAATCGAAGTCTCAAGGTTTGGTTGAGACGTTAAATAGTGCTCTCTCGGCCCACCCCCCACGCCTAGGCCTGCCCGTTTAGGGCCTAGTGAAGCTAGATTGGTGGAGGAGTGACCATACAGATGTGTCGCCTATCACCCTAACATGATGTCTTAATCACCATTGGTTGTCAGTCTGGGTTGTGTCTGTTTATAGTGTCCCATAGAGATGTGTCATTGATACCCCAGAGGAGAGGCCCCCCCCTGTGGCCTAAGTGTGACCTCTTGACACCCACTACCCCGAACGGCCACAGCAGCAGCAGCATCAGCTGTGTCCCTCACTCTATCGACTACACAGTGTCCACGTGAAAACAAACAAACACATTAAATCAAATACATAGCAGTAAGACTCTGTAGATGTTATAGACATTTCTTCCTAGATTCTTCAGTATGTCCTTGGCTCATGCTGTGGTAGGTGAATGCTGTGCATGGTCATTTTGATGCTGTAGAAAGAATACTAATAGGAACATACATTGAATGGTGGGATGAATAAACACATTTGCACAGCTGAGATAACAGTGATGGCGTGTGTGTGTGCATGTGTGTCATATTAAACAAATAACACATACAGTGCTGCATATTGGCAGGACTGGGTCTAGACTTTTGGACGTCCTGGGTAAAATTTTCTATAGAGGCCAAAGCAATAAAAACTGACCGGCAATCATCATCCCATCGTCATGTAACATTAGGATGTCCCGTTAAGCTATCATCAGCAGCAATGACACCCTTGAGTATCACTTTTGAGGCTCCCTGAAATCTGTAATTTTGATTGGCTGGAGGCCCAAGGCAATTGCCTATTCTGCCTATAGGAGGCGCCAGCCCTGCATATTGGTTCACATGTTTGACAGGGGAGAATGAGTGGAGCTGAGTCATCGTTTGTGACTTGTTTTCCAGCTTCTTTGGCCGACAGATATTTTCCATGTACATTACTGGAAAAGCCCGTTAGTAAAAACAAGTGAGGTTCGAAAATATTAGAGTTGTGCAGGATGAAAATTCACTGTACAAACGTGGATAAATGAATCAAAATAGATTATTTATAGGTGCTTTCTTTTAATAGGAGAAACAGGATTAAAAACAATTTCCAAGTACAGAAACACAAAATACAACTATCAAACAAACAAGAGAGCAAAGTTACAGAGTACATTTGCATCTTGTTTTAGCACTAAGCCTTAGCTTGCTGTTCAATCTCAGGAGTATTCATTTTCCCTTTCACAAATGGGCTAGTACCATATATCTTGCTTTTAAAGATAAATTACATTTCCTTTATGTCAAAATATACCTTTATTTAAAATTCATGGTAATTTAATACTCATATTGGATTTATACACAATTTATTTTGATTACTTTCAGTTAAGCTTCATCACAACAATACATTAGTCTTTAATGCCATAAAATAATCTTTATTCCATACAATGATAGTGTAAGGGAACTGAGCCTATTTGCCAAGCAAAGTATAAAAATGTTAATCTTTCAAAGTATACACAGTGATTAAGTTGACCATATGTACTAACAAGCCTTTCACATACAAAAAAGTCAAGTTATGGAGGTTTGGGCAAATACAGGTTCAATGTGTTACTTTTTGGGTTAACAGAAGTCTGGATGAGTAACTTATGACAACAAGGAATCTAATCTACTTCACAGGTGAGGCTAAAAAAAAGTAGTAGTCACGGTTACAAGTTAATTTGCCCACGTACACAAATTTAGGTGGAGTCTATCCTGTTATATTAGCCATTAAATTATTCCATTTGATTTATTAGGTGCCCTGAACATTTGACAGACATTTCTTAAATTTAATTTAAAGAACATACATATACCACTCTATACAGTCCTGAAAGAACTGAATTTCATACATGACTTTTGTTTACCATCTACGCAGCCCCAAAATGCACACAGACCAGAGCAATCATCTTGGAGCTTCCATGCCATGGGTATGGTTACTGCCCCTTTTTTGAATCTGAATGGCGTCAAGTTCTCGTCTCGTTTTCACCCAAAAAGGGGGGTGTCTGCATGTGTCCATTTACTACAATTTGATGTCACAGTGCTCTGGTCTATCCCTGCTGCTGGAAGCCTCCCTCCAGAGACCAGCTGGGCGAAGGGGAAGCGCCTGAACTGAGTCCTCACCAGGGTGGACCGTCCCAGGGAACCACCGAGCAGGCAGGGCTACCGACCTGGTTGAATTGAATTGAAACCTTTATTGCCCCAGAGGGGAATTTGTTTAGCACACATCAAGCATACAGAAAACATTAAAATGTACGCCCATCACCATCACCACAATGTCACCAACCACCATCATCGTCATCACCATCCTCACCAACATCATCGCATCAACATCATCATCACTGCAACAGGCATCAACAGCTGTTCAACAATGTAATGCTTCTTGGCACAAAAGAAGTGCTGGCTCGTTTTGTCCTTGTTTTGGGCGTTCTAAACCTGCGTCCAGAGGGGTCAGCAACACGTGACTGTGGCAGAGAAGGCCAGACTGTGGCAGAGAAGCCCAGACAGTGGAGCACAGAGCCCCAGACGTCCTCCTTCCATGTCCTCTGCTAGGTGGACACTGCCCTTTAGAACACCAAGACACAAGCTGTTCACCACTGGCTGATCGTTGGATAACTGGAAGTAGCTGCTGTGTATATGGACACGAAAAGAAGAAGACCGTTTCGTCATATATCAAATCAAATCAAAGCTTTATTTGTATAGCGCATTTCATACCCAGAGGCAACACAATGCGCTTTTAGTCTCAAGTCTCTAGTCTCTGTAATATAGTCTCAAATTGAAATTGCACTGAGCCCTATGGTGGAGACTGAGACTGCCATACAAATCCTTAGTGTATTAAATTTGCTGAGTATAAATTGGTGTAAAATGACCATAGAGGAAATGAAATAATCTCTGGCCTTATCTAATATTAACGTTACACTAAAACCTTTAAACATTAACGTTACACTAAAACATTTTGGCAAGAAACCCTTAGGCACAAAGTTAACAAACGCAGACAATCTTGAATCCACTGGGAGTTTTATAATCGGCTCGGATAATCATAAAGCAGTAACAAGAAACAGACAGGCTCTAGTCAGCATCTAGCTATGAAGCTGCTGGTGTAGTTCGCAATATAACATAATAGTGAGCGATATAATCCAGCTTTAATACCGATTATACTGAACTGAATGGTATCCGAGGTTTGTAGCAAACCAATAAAATGAATTAAAACTTCAAAACTAAAAAGGAGTGTTTTCAATATTATCCAAGTCCCTCCATGAATCTCAAATTAAAGACGTACTGTACATGGCGCCATGGACTAAAGAATAGTTTGAATACTAGTGCAAATAAGAAGAATAGAGTAAAATCGATCATTCAAAGATGGTTCAAATTGCATCCTATCTGATGTCAACCACACTTGCCATACTTGTTACAGCAGCAGTGTTAGAGTTCGGTTTTAGGACCCAGGCGCAACAGGAAAGGAGGAGGCAAGGAACGGTAAAGCCCGGAGGGGCGATTTAATAAGATCACAAAGGGGGATGTGGTAGTCGTACAGCCGATGGTCAGGCAGGAGCGTGGTAGTCGTACAGGCGATGGTCAGGCAGGAGCGGGGTTGTCGTACAGGCGATGGTCAGGCAGGAGCGGGGTTGTCGTACAGGCGATGGTCAGGCAGGAGCGGGGTTGTCGTACAGGCGATGTTCAGGCAGGAGCGGGGTTGTCGTACAGGCGATGGTCAGGCAGGAGCGTTGTCGTACAGGCGATGGTCAGGCAGGAGCGGGGTAATCGTACAGGCGTGGGTCAGGCAGGAACTGGAGAGATGAGGAGGGGAGGCAGGGTGAGTGAGAGTAATCACAAACGGGGAACGGGAAAAAACACTACAAAATACGGGTAAGGAGATTGTAGGCTAGGCTATACTTTACCACAAGAGTTTATGGTAAGATCTGGCGATGAGTGGAGTGTAGACCAGGTTCTTGTAGAGGTTGAAGGTGATTGCAGAACGAGGGACAGGTGTGGTGATGATAATTGGGAACCGGTGAGTAGGGCCGCGCCCGCGTCATCGTCGGAGACGAGCGCGCCGTTCTTGTCTTTGCGCACGGGCCGATGTGCTGGGCATGTCGGGATCCGACTCTTCGTCACCGGAGCGGGAGGAGACTGCCGAGTCCGCGGAGCTGGCCGGAGACGGGGAACGCCCGGCAGTGGGGGGAAACTCCGGAGAGTCAGAGCGTTGTATGCCCGGGCTGATGCGACGTGCGGTAGAGCGCGTAGGACGCCCCGAGCGCGCAGCGGGCCCAGAGGGGAGAGAGGGAGGCGGTTGTGGAGGCGAGGGCATGCGAGCCGTAACAGGACCCCCCCCCCCGAGGGGAGCCACCTGGCGACCGACCGGGGGCGTCAGGATGGGCCTGGTAGAAGTCCCGGAGGAGAGACGGGTCCATAATGAGCTGCCTGGAGATCCAGCTGCACTCCTCGGGGCCGTACCCCTCCCAATCCGCCAGGTATTGGAAACCCCGACCCCGGCGGCGCACCTTCAGCAGCCGCCGAACCGTCCACTGGGGATGCCCGTCGACCATTTGGGGAGGCGGAGGAGCCGGGGCCGAAGGCATGAGGGGACTCGAGGAGACAGGCTTGACCTTGGACACGTGGAACACAGGGTGTACCCGCATGGAAGCAGGGAGCTTAAGGCGTACCGCAGCTGGGTTCAGGACCCGGTCGATCTCGAAGGGACCAACGAAGCGCGGAGCCAGCTTCCTGGAGGGGACCTGGAGCGGAAGATCAGCGGTGGAGAGGTAGACACGTTGACCGGGCCGATACGCCGGAGCAGGAGTGCGGCGGCGGTTGGCCCCGCGGCAGGAGCGCTCGTTGGAGCGGAGCAGGGCCCTGCGGACCTCCCTCCAGACACGGCGACAGCGGCTGAGGTGGGCCTGGACGGAGGGGACGGAGGCCTCCGACTCCTGGAGAGAGAACAGCGGGGGCTGGTACCCGAGGGATGACTCGAACGGAGACCTGCCAGTGGCAGCGCTGGTCAGGGCATTGAGGGAGTATTCGACCCAGGGTAGGTCCTTGCTCCAGGAGGTGGGGTGGAGAGCCGACACACATCGGAGAGCGGACTCCAGGCTCTGGTTGGCCCGTTCGGCCTGGCCGTTGGTCTGCGGGTGGTAGCCAGAGGAGAGGCTGATGGTGGCGCCGATCTCCTTGCAGAAGGCCCTCCAGACCTGGGAGGTGAATTGAGGCCCACGGTCCGAGACAATGTCTCCGGGGAGACCGTGGAGCCGGTAGACATGCTGGACGAGGAGCTCAGCTGTCTCCGCAGAGGACGGGAGCTTGGGGAGCGCCACCAGATGGACCGCCTTGGAGAACCGGTCCACCACGGTGAGGATGACCGTGTTGCCCCTGGAGGGGGGAAGACCGGTGATGAAGTCCAGGGCGATGTGGGACCAGGGACGGCTGGGGACCGGAAGAGGACGCAGGAGGCCAGCCGGGGGCTGGTGGGACGCCTTGCTGCGGGAGCAGACGGGACAGGCGACCACAAACTCCCGGACGTCGGACCTCATGGAGGGCCACCAGAACCGTCGGCTAAGGAAGGAGAGGGTGCGGTGAACCCCGGGATGGCACGCAAACCGGCTGGCATGGCCCCACTGGAGCACCCGGGACCGGACCGAGTCAGGCACGAAGAGCCGGCGAGGAGGAACGTTGGCCGGACTGGGTTGGGCGCGTTGGGCCTGCCTCACCACTGCCTCGATGTTCATGGTGACCACCCCTATGACACGTGAGACCGGCAGGATGGTCTCAGGCTCCGCGGGGGGCGCCTCGGGCGCGTGGAGGCGGGACAGCGCGTCGGCCTTGGCGTTGCGGGAGCCGGGCCGGAAGGTGAGGGTAAAGTCAAACCTCCCGAGGAACTGGGACCACCGCGCCTGGCGGGAGTTGAGGCGCTTGGCCGCCCGGATGAAGGTCAGGTTCTTATGGTCTGACCAGACGAGGGTGGTGTGTTCGGCGCCCTCAAGCCAGTGGCGCCACTCCTCCAAGGCCCCCACCACCGCCAACAACTCCCTGTTCCCGATGTCGTAATTCACCTCAGCTGGGGTGAATCGGCGGGAGAGGAAGGCACAGGGGTGCAACTTCTGGTCCTCCACTGACCGCTGGGACAGAACAGCACCGATGCCTGTGTCTGATGCGTCCACCTCGACCACGAACTGCCTGGAGGGGTCAGGATGGAGAAGGACCGGGGCGGTGGTGAAGCACTCCTTGAGCGCGGAGAAGGCAGCGCTGGCAGCCGGTGTCCAGACGAATGGACGCAGGGATGAGGTGAGGTGGGTGAGGGGAGCTGCTACCCGGCTGTAGTCCCGTATGAAACGGCGATAAAAGTTAGCGAAGCCAAGGAAGCTCTGAAGTTGCCTCCGGGTCGTGGGTGGAGGCCATTCGACCACAGTCTTGATCTTGCGGGGGTCGGGTCGTGTCAGGCCTCCCTCCACAATGAGCCCCAGGAACTCCACTGACGAGGAGTGAAAAGTGCACTTCTCCGCCTTGATATACAGGCGGTTCTCCCGGAGACGCTGGATGACCATGCGGACATGCTGGACGTGCTCCTCAGCGCTCCTGGAGAATACCAGGATGTCGTCCAGGTAAAGGACCACAAAGAAGTCCAGCATGTCCCTGAGCACGTCGTTCATCAGCGCCTGGAAGACGGCGGGGGCGTTGGTGAGGCCGAAGGGCATGACGAGGTACTCGTAGTGGCCACGGGAGGTCTTGAAGGCGGTCTTCCATTCGTCCCCCTCACGGATACGCACCAGGTGATAAGCGTTCCTGAGATCCAACTTGGTGAAGATGGTGGCACCGATGAGGGGTTCGAAGTTGGAGCTCATGAGGGGGAGTGGATACTTATTCTTCACCGTGATGTTGTTGAGCAGCCGGTAGTCGATGCACGGCCTCAGGTCTCCTCCCTTCTTCTTTACAAAGAAGAACCCCGCTGCCACCTGGGATCGAGATGGTCGGATGAGACCCTCGGCCAAGCACTCGGAGATGTAGGTGTCCATGGCCGCTTTCTCCGGGAGGGAGAGGTTGTAGAGACGACTGGCTGGAAGAGGGACGCCAGGGTGGAGCTCGATGGCGCAGTCGTAGGGTCGATGAGGGGGGAGTGTGCGGGCGCGCTCCTTACTGAAGGCCTCCCCAAGGTCGTGGTACATCGAAGGGACCGTGGAGAGGTCCGGAGGAGTGGGACGGGGTCGGTCAACCCGAGTGGAGGTCTGAGCAGCTCGGAGGCAGCGGGCGTGGCAGGCGGTGCTCCAGCTGAGGATGTGCCCCGAGCTCCAGCAGACATGAGGGGTATGGAGTTCCAGCCAGGGCCTTCCTAGGATGAACGGAGCGTCGGGAGAGTGGATGACGAAGGGGCGGATGTTCTCCACGTGGTTTCCCGAGGCTGTGAGGGTGAGGGGCAGGGTCCGGTGAGTAATGGGACCCATGGGATGGCCATCCAGAGCGAAGGCCGAGAGGGGCCTCTCCAGAGGGGAGATAGGGAGCGCCGCTTTGTGGGCGAACTGGACGTCCACGAAGCTCTCGTCCGCACCGGAGTCGATGAGAGCAGGGACGGAGAGCGTGTGCCCCTGCCAGGCGAGGGTGACAGTGAACCTGGCGGCACGGGTCCGGGATTGGGGATGGATGAGCCGGCTTACTCGGTACCCCCTGGCGAGTGAGCCTACTCTTTTTGCCGTCCTGGGAGGTGCAGAGGAACAGGAGTCGACGGCGTGCGCTGGGCTAGCGCAGTATATGCACAGTCCGTTCTGTTCCCGGTGCTCACGCTCTGCAGGGGTCAGTCGGGTCCAACCCAGTTGCATGGGTTCCTCTCCAGCGGTGTTTGGGGGGGCGAGGGAGGCCGGGGCAGACCGAGAGAGACCGGCAGAGGGAGGCGGAGACGGTCTGGGTGCGCTGTGGTGTTGGTGCGCCCGCTCGCGCCTGCGTTCCCGGTGGCGCTCGTCTATGGCTATGGAGAGGGAGACGAGTTGGTTCAGGGTCGCTGGTCTGTCTCCTCCAGTCAGGCTGTCCTTCATGGCGTCCCCCAGGCCCCGTCGGAAGGTGCTGTACAGGGCAGACTCGTTCCAGGAGCAACGGGCAGCGAGGATGCGGAACTCCGTGGCGTAGTCCGCTACTGAGCTGGAACCCTGGGTGAGGGCGGAGAGAGCAGCGTCCGCGTCCTGTCCGTGGACGTCGTGGTCGAACACAGTCCTGAATTCTGCCACGAAGGCTGTGTAGTCCTGCATGTAGGCAGCTGCGCCTTCGCGACCCGCCATGACCCAGCGGCGAGCCCGTCCCGTGGTTAGGTTAGCGATGTAGGCTATGCGAGCTGACGCAGTGGAGTACATGCTTGGCTGGAGATCAAACACGTACTCACACTGCATGAGGAACTCCCGGCAGAGGGTGAATGTCCCGTCGTAGGGGGCCGGGGAGGCGAGATGGGGCTCCCGGTTTGGTGGAGCGGTGGGGTTCAGGAACGGAGCCAGGCGGGCACTGAGCGCGGTGACCTGGTCGGACAGGGTGCTGACCAGAGTAGCGAGTCCCCTCAGTCGCTCGTCCTGGGCTTGCTGTTGGCCGGATACCTGCGGCAGTTGCTCAGCTTGGGTCTGTTGGAGGGCTTGGAGTGGTCCGGGAGGTGCAGGTCTCTCCTCCATGTTGGCTGGGTCAAAACTGGCCAGATCTTACTGTTAGAGTTCGGTTTTAGGACCCAGGCGCAACAGGAAAGGAGGAGGCAAGGAACGGTAAAGCCCGGAGGGGCGATTTAATAAGATCACAAAGGGGGATGTGGTAGTCGTACAGCCGATGGTCAGGCAGGAGCGTGGTAGTCGTACAGGCGATGGTCAGGCAGGAGCGGGGTTGTCGTACAGGCGATGGTCAGGCAGGAGCGGGGTTGTCGTACAGGCGATGGTCAGGCAGGAGCGGGGTTGTCGTACAGGCGATGGTCAGGCAGGAGCGTTGTCGTACAGGCGATGGTCAGGCAGGAGCGGGGTAATCGTACAGGCGTGGGTCAGGCAGGAACTGGAGAGATGAGGAGGGGAGGCAGGGTGAGTGAGAGTAATCACAAACGGGGAACGGGAAAAAACACTACAAAATACGGGTAAGGAGATTGTAGGCTAGGCTATACTTTACCACAAGAGTTTATGGTAAGATCTGGCGATGAGTGGAGTGTAGACCAGGTTCTTGTAGAGGTTGAAGGTGATTGCAGAACGAGGGACAGGTGTGGTGATGATAATTGGGAACCGGTGAGTAGGGCCGCGCCCGCGTCATCGTCGGAGACGAGCGCGCCGTTCTTGTCTTTGCGCACGGGCCGATGTGCTGGGCATGTCGGGATCCGACTCTTCGTCACCGGAGCGGGAGGAGACTGCCGAGTCCGCGGAGCTGGCCGGAGACGGGGAACGCCCGGCAGTGGGGGGAAACTCCGGAGAGTCAGAGCGTTGTATGCCCGGGCTGATGCGACGTGCGGTAGAGCGCGTAGGACGCCCCGAGCGCGCAGCGGGCCCAGAGGGGAGAGAGGGAGGCGGTTGTGGAGGCGAGGGCATGCGAGCCGTAACAAGCAGAGGCTACACACTTCATATTTCACATTCAACAGTTCAACGACGACTGTAAAAACATTGATTGTAATGTTTCAATCATGGAAAATGTTGTTAAAACATGACTCTACAAAGACAATAGATTTTGTAAAATTAAAAATTAAAAAAATAAAAATTCTGTGTTCACACCTACAGGTGCTGACACAAATATTGGAATGTAATGGTATCTTGAGGATATCTAGACAAGCCCTAGTTAGTAGTTGTCATCCAACATACAAAGTAAAAATGGTCATGGTATTTTCACCATCCTTTAGAAACAAAAGACAGCAGTGAAGCAGAAAAGCTACCTAGCATAAAGTGGATGTAAAATGCCATGAGAAAGTCATCGTTTTCAAAAAGTAACTTGCACACAGACCAGAGCAATCATCTTGGAGCTTCCATGCCATGTCACTTTACATCTCCCCTTGCTTTTATGACGTCATAGTAGACGTTACGAGGCAGACACTTAAATAGTCAGTGATCAGATTCCACCTCATCAGAGTAGCTAGTGACTTCTGGATTTGACACACTAATTTAGAGAAAACAAGTAAGTCCATAATAGGGATAGAATTTAGAGTTGGAATTTTCTACAATTATTCTGTATTACTGTCTTTGACAAAAACACCTCCAATTGAAGACAGAATACAGAACATTTCTCTCAGAACTTTGTTTAACCAGGTTAGAAATTATTTCCAGGTTGAGAGCGATACTGGTTGATTACAGGACTAGCAGTGATGTGTCTGGGTAATATGAGTTATTGGGTGAACCTCCTCTTCATTAGTGATTTAATAATAATAATAACAATAATGATAATAATAATTTTATATTGTTTTGCTTGCTGTTTTGTAAAGTGTTATCTAGCTACAGTAGGCCTACTGTGCTGTGTGGTAAAATCCTGTATATCCAAATATAGGCTGTAGTATTGCTGTAATATAAAGTGGTATATTAACCTATTGAAGGAGCATGGTACTGTATTGCCCTGCTATTCATGCAGTAGCCAGTGCACTGTGGCATCTTGTAAAACTGAAGTTACTGTATGTGTAGGAGTACTGTACCATGATAGGAGTAGCCTGTGCACTGTGCATCTTGTAGCCTACCTTTTAGCCATATTATCATCCTACTGCTCAAATGTAGCATGCTCAATCAAGTTAGTAGTCAAGTGGAAATGAAATAAGACCTATTAGGGGACTGGAGAGGGCATGAGGTGTATGCTGTGACAGAAATCATCAGCACTAGCCTACTATCTAGCCAACTATCTAGCCTACTATTTTCCCTGTAGCGTACCAGATAGCTACAGACACTCAAAACTGACCAGCAGACTGGTAGCTTTGACCAGCAGCTTTGCTACCTTCTCATCCTGTTCCCTTTTCTCCTCTTTTCTTGCTGCTGCCTTTATGTTTGCAATACATGATGACTGTTCACTCTGCGTGCAGCTTGTTAGTCTCTTGATGCTCAGACGCTTTGCACCTAAACTACCTGTATACAGTAGCTAGGTATGGGCCCACTGTTCTGTGTTGTAAAGTGCTGTATGACTACAGTATGCTTGCTGTAATGTAAATTGGTACATAACCTATTAGGAGCAGTACTGTACTGTGATGTATTGTATTGCTCTGCTATTAATAGCAGTAGCCAGTTCACTGTGACATCCAGCCATAGGCGTAGTTTTAGGTATGGACGCTATGGACATGTCCATACCAAAGCCACGGAAACACGAATTGTCCCTACCAAAAATAATACAGAGTGAAAACTGTAGTTTTTAATTACCATTCACAACTTGCGAAAGCAAAACGGTTGGGAATTAAGACCAGGTTGCTGAGTTCAGCAAGCTATCCAATCAACAATGTACAGTAGCCTACTTCCCCCCCTCCCTCCCTCAACAATGTACAGTAGCCTACTTCCCCCCCTCCCTCCCTCAACAATGTACAGTAGCCTACTTCCCCCCTCCCTCCCTCAACAATGTACAGTAGCCTACTTCCCCCCCTCCCTCCCTCCCTCAACAATGTACAGTAGCCTACTTCCCCCCCTCCCTCCCTCAACAATGTACAGTAGCCTACTTCCCCCCTCCCTCCCTCAACAATGTACAGTAGCCTACTTCCCCCCCTCCCTCCCTCAACAATGTACAGTAGCCTACTTTCCCCCTCCCTCCCTCAACAATGTACAGTAGCCTACTTCCCCCCCTCCCTCCCTCAACAATGTACAGTAGCCTACTTTCCCCCTCCCTCCCTCAACAATGTACAGTAGCCTACTTTCCCCCTCCCTCCCTCAACAATGTACAGTAGCCTACTTCCCCCCTCCCTCCCTCAACAATATACAGTAGCCTACTTCCCCCCTCCCTCCCTCAACAATGTACAGTAGCCTACTTCCCCCCTCCCTCCCTCAACAATGTACAGTAGCCTACTTCCCCCCTCCCTCCCTCAACAATGTACAGTAGCCTACTTTCCCCCCCCTCCCTCAACAATGTACAGTAGCCTACTTTCCCCTCCCTCCCTCAACAATGTACAGTAGCCTACTTCCCCCCCCCTCCCTCAACAATATACAGTAGCCTACTTCCCCCCTCCCTCCCTCAACAATGTACAGTAGCCTACTTCCCCCCTCCCTCCCTCAACAATGTACAGTAGCCTACTTTCCCCCCCCTCCCTCAACAATGTACAGTAGCCTACTTTCCCCTCCCTCCCTCAACAATGTACAGTAGCCTACTTTCCCCCCCCTCCCTCAACAATGTACAGTAGCCTACTTCCCCCCCCCTCCCTCAACAATGTACAGTAGCCTACTTTCCCCCCCCTCCCTCAACAATGTACAGTAGCCTACTTCCCCCCCCCTCCCTCAACAATGTACAGTAGCCTACTTTCCCCCTCCCTCCCTCAACAATGTACAGTAGCCTACTTTCCCCCTCCCTCCCTCAACAATGTACAGTATCCTACTTCCCCCCTCCCTCCCTCAACAATGTACAGTAGCCTACTTCCCCCCTCCCTCCCTCAACAATGTACAGTAGCCTACTTTCCCCCCCCTCCCTCAACAATGTACAGTAGCCTACTTTCCCCTCCCTCCCTCAACAATGTACAGTAGCCTACTTTCCCCCCCCTCCCTCAACAATGTACAGTAGCCTACTTCCCCCCCCTCCCTCAACAATGTACAGTAGCCTACTTTCCCCCCCCTCCCTCAACAATGTACAGTAGCCTACTTCCCCCCCCCTCCCTCAACAATGTACAGTAGCCTACTTTCCCCCCCCTCCCTCAACAATGTACAGTAGCCTACTTCCCCCCCCCTCCCTCAACAATGTACAGTAGCCTACTTTCCCCCCCCTCCCTCAACAATGTACAGTAGCCTACTTCCCCCCCCTCCCTCAACAATGTACAGTAGCCTACTTTCCCCCTCCCTCCCTCAACAATGTACAGTAGCCTACTTTCCCCCTCCCTCCCTCAACAATGTACAGTAGCCTACTTTCCCCCTCCCTCCCTCAACAATGTACAGTAGCCTACTTTCCCCCTCCCTCCCTCAACAATGTACAGTAGCCTACTTTCCCGCCCTCGTCTCTGTGACCCAGCGAGGCCTCGCGAGATCAGCAGCTCACAGCACATCGAGCATCGACTGTCGGCAACAGCGGGAATTTTGATTAAGCAGAAGTAAGATTGAAGTTATTGAACAATAGGGAATACAATATGTTGACCGACAATTATTTTTCTGTACAGAGTTGTATCAATGATAATAGTTTAGTTTGCGTCCTACTAAATGCCTGTAAACTGTAATGTGAGTGCTAGCTGGTGGTGCAGCTAGTCAGAGCTGTACGTATTAGCTATAACGTTAGGTCTCGTAAACGTTTGCTGAGGCAGAGATAAGGTGCTGTAATGTTGTCATAACAGTTGTCTTTAGCTAGTAATGAATCAGTTTTGGTATAACCGTTGCAAACTCCTAGGTTTGAGCAATGACTAGCTAGGTTCACTCGCCCACTGAATTGCATAACAGGCTAAACAAACGAGACGAGACGTCTGGTTTATGCAATTCAGTCCAAGTCCAGCGTAATTATGTTCATATTTCATATGCTACACAGAATAGGCTGTAGGCTACACGGAAAAGAGTGTTTCATGTCTGCAAGTAGTTTGATATTGTCAATCATTTCTCTTTTATGACCAGACAAAAATGGACATTGGATTTTTTTTGGTCAAAGCAGCAGAAAGGCAGGACCTGGAGAGGCAGGCAGGAGATGCATCAGGGTTACAGGTGAGATTATAGTCTGACTCAACAGATGTAGGTTTTGTGGATAAACCTTGTCATTCGTTGTCACATTGCCCAATCAGTGGCGACGGAAATTAATCTGATTCGGCCACCACCCAGATTCAATCCAGACTACGTGAAACAACAACAACCTATTGTGTCCCTACCAAAGCTCAAATCAAACCTACGCCCCTGCAACTTGCAACACTGAAACTATGTATAATCGTACTGTGCCATGCTAGGAGTAGCCAATGCACTGTGATATCTTATGATCACTGTACTACAGTGTATTGACTGCATGAATGTGACCCCGGTGTGACCGACTGGTTGTCCCTGTGCCCCCCTGACCCCCATAGCCTTTAGGAATGACAAAGCCCTGCGAGACTGTCTGGGTGGAGGAGCAGCTGCAGAACGTGGCCAGAGACATGCGCCGCCGGATGGCCATGATGAAGAGGGAGTTGAGGGAGGAAGACGAGCGGAGGAGGAGGCAGGAGAAGGAGATGAGGAGGAGCGAGACAGCCAGGATGGTAGAGGAATACCTGAAGGACAGAGAGACGCAGAGCCAGGAGAGGGAGAGGGACCTCGTCGGCTCACAGATGCCCATGATACATTGTTGAGGGAGGGAGGGGGAAAGTAGGCTACTGTACATTGTTGAGGGAGGGAGGGGGGAAGTAGGCTACTGTACATTGTTGAGGGAGGGAGGGGGAAAGTAGGCTACTGTACATTGTTGAGGGAGGGAGGGGGGAAGTAGGCTACTGTACATTGTTGAGGGAGGGAGGGGGGAAGTAGGCTACTGTACATTGTTGAGGGAGGGAGGGGGAAAGTAGGCTACTGTACATTGTTGAGGGAGGGAGGGGGAAGTAGGCTACTGTACATTGTTGAGGGAGGGAGGGGGAAGTAGGCTACTGTACATTGTTGAGGGAGGGAGGGGGAAAGTAGGCTACTGTACATTGTTGAGGGAGGGAGGGGGGAAGTAGGCTACTGTACATTGTTGAGGGAGGGAGGGGGAAAGTAGGCTACTGTACATTGTTGAGGGAGGGAGGGGGGAAGTAGGCTACTGTACATTGTTGAGGGAGGGAGGGGGGAAGTAGGCTACTGTACATTGTTGAGGGAGGGAGGGGGAAAGTAGGCTACTGTACATTGTTGAGGGAGGGAGGGGGAAGTAGGCTACTGTACATTGTTGAGGGAGGGAGGGGGAAGTAGGCTACTGTACATTGTTGAGGGAGGGAGGGGGAAAGTAGGCTACTGTACATTGTTGAGGGAGGGAGGGGGAAAGTAGGCTACTGTACATTGTTGAGGGAGGGAGGGGGAAAGTAGGCTACTGTACATTGTTGAGGGAGGGAGGGGGGAAGTAGGCTCCTGTACATTGTTGAGGGAGGGAGGGGGAAAGTAGGCTACTGTACATTGTTGAGGGAGGGAGGGGGGAAGTAGGCTACTGTACATTGTTGTAGGAGGGAGGGGGAAAGTAGGCTACTGTATATTGTTGAGGGAGGGAGGGGGGAAGTAGGCTACTGTACATTGTTGAGGGAGGGAGGGGGAAAGTAGGCTACTGTACATTGTTGAGGGAGGGAGGGGGGAAGTAGGCTACTGTACATTGTTGAGGGAGGGAGGGGGAAAGTAGGCTACTGTACATTGTTGAGGGAGGGAGGGGGGAAGTAGGCTACTGTACATTGTTGAGGGAGGGAGGGGGAAAGTAGGCTACTGTACATTGTTGAGGGAGGGAGGGGGAAAGTAGGCTACTGGCTCCTCCAAGTTCTCTCTGCGTCGGAGGCTCTTTCGCAAGAAGTGGGAGGGAGTCTATCAAGGGGCGGCCATTTCCACCTCCGACTCTCTGATGAAGAGGGCTCCTGACACAGCTCCATCTGACAAAGCCCAATCTGTCACAGCTCCATCTGTCAGTCCAACACTTTCCATGACCAGGACCAGTAGAGGAGACATCCCCGCTAGCTACTTATCCACCTCCATGGCATCTAGTGGGGTGGCGCTAAAGGGACAATCTGAGCCGGACACTCCACGATCACCCGAGCCCCACTGGAGACGAGATCTGGAGCTCTCTCTGCGTCGGAGGCTCATTTGTAAGGAGTGGGAAGAAGTCTGTGAAGGAGCGACCACTTCTACCTCGGACTCTCTGATGAAGAGGACACCTGATACAGCCCCGTCTGTCACAGGTCCATCGGACCCAGTCCTTTCTATCACAGCTCCATCTGTTAGACCACCATTCGCGATCACCACCCCCATGGTGTCTAGTGGGGTGCTGGTAAAGGGACAATCTGACGCGGACGTTTCACGATCACCCAAGCCCCACTGGAGGCCATGTCTGGATCTGACTCTCCGTCGGAGGCGCATCCGTGGGCTGTGGAGACGAGCCATCCTGATGGTCCGCATCATTGGGATGCTGCTGCCGGACAGGCTGAAGGAGGTGGCTCGCAGTGAAGAGTCCCGTCAGCACATGTCACCTGATTGTGTCCAAGACCCGCTTGTCAGAGCGAGTTGCCCCTTTGTTCAAGCGTTCAAAAGAAAGCTTGCAGTCTTTGAACATGGGCTACCGGCTCTGAACCAGGAAAAATCCAAGGTCACATCCTGCTAACAGCCTGGCCGGAAACAAGACGTTCAAGACACAATACATAACAAATAACCCCACAATGACAGATAATTTCCCACGGCACACCTGACGATCTCTCACGGCACACTGGTTGAAAATCACTGATCTAGACCATCACCATCTACCCCATGGGCCTCAACATTTGGTTTGTTCAGTTTGGGGTTACTTGTTATGTCTTGTGCTTGTACTGATGTCATTCATGAATAAAGTCTCTGAACATTCTCTGCCTGTGTTTGGGTCCTATCTCCACTGTATCCCACGACTGTGCTCAGTGAGCTGCCTGGACTTCCTGTCACACACACATACACACAGACATACACCAGCCCACTTCCGGCTTTAGGCCTGGGCCATAGCAAACACACACCAGTATTTGCCATGTCTCTCCTATGTCGTTTTTAGCTTCTCTTACTCTGAAAATGTAATTTATTGCTTTATAAATGTTCTTAGCTGGTAGACAAACATACTCCAGGAGCTTGCTCCATCAAAGCTTTATCTGTATAGCACATTTCATACCCAGAGACAACACAATGCGCTTTACAGAGAACAAGGGAGGTGGGCATACGACCCACCTCTACATATTCCATAGGGAAGCTAAAAAACAGTAATCACCCGGTGGCCAGATAAGTGAGCTGTAAAAATTCTTCCCTGAACCCTCTCAACGAGGCGATCGACTCCCCCAAATGGTTCTATGTTGCTCCATATCTGAATGTCTGTGTGTCATGTGACATTACTGTTAATGACGTACTGTATTTGTGAAACTGTATAAATGTACATAACCTTTAAAGTTGTCTCATGTTTCTTTCATGCGTTATGTTGCCCAGATATGGATAAAATAAGGTTAGCTCTCTCATACTTGGGCCTCAAAAGTGCAAACTGAGATAAATCTAATGCACCTCAAGTCAAATGTACAGTGTGTGTACTTGACCTAGGTTCTCAGTATGTGACTCACAATTCTCACCACTAGAGGGCGTCACACTCCAATTAATTCACCCATTCCCCCCTCTTTCTCATTCCTGTTGTGCTGCGCCCAGGAAGAGACGGGAGTGGATGGAAGTATACCAGCCGTGCATGTTTTGAGCATGGATTGAGAAAACTAGGCTTAAGGCACAAACTTCTATAGTTGATCAGATGGTTGGGAACAGGCCACAATTAAAGACTGTTTTCAAAGCAGTCAGCTTGTCACAGAGGTGCCAGGGGGTGTAGACTGAAGGAGGGCTGCCAGGTGGTGTAGACTGGTGAGGAGGGCTGTCAGGTGGTGTAGACTGGTGAGGAGGGCTGTCAGGTGGTGTAGACTGGTGAGGAGGGCTGCCAGGTGGTGTAGACTGGTGAGGGGGACTGTCAGGTGGTGTAGACTGGAGAGGAGGGCTGCCAGGTGGTGTAGGCTGAAGGAGGACTGCCAGGTGGTGTAGACTGGTGAGGAGGACTGCCAGGTGGTGTAGACTGGAGAGGAGGGCGTGGTTTGGCTACACCCTTCCATCCTGCCAGGCCAAACTGCCCTCTGTGGAGCTCTCGTCTTCAACTCAAAGCTCATTGAAGAGCCGGGGTTCCAACCAACACCCTCTCAGATAATACATCTCAGTCCTAATCTATAAACAACTATTGTATGGTATAGTGATGCATCTCATCAGGTGCTCTCTGGACAGTGTGTTGTGTTCTTCAGGTGTACTTCCTGTGCTCTCCCGCCGAGAGGGACTGCATCACTGCTACATCACACACCTGACCTCTGACCTTCTCATCCTGGGACTGCATCACTGCTTCATCACACACCTGACCTCTGACCTTCTCATCCTGGGACTGCATGGTGTACACATCGTCTTTTTGTTACTCGGTTAATCAATGTACATATAATACTCCATCTGCCTTGCCTTTTTTTCTATACATGAGCACAATAAAAAAAATAATATTACAAATAAAGTATATCCACAACATTGGTCTGTGGTGTTTATCCTCAAGCACTCATTCAATCACAGACAGACAGGAGCCGGCGTTAAAGAAAAGAAGCACTTAAGAATGTTTATTTTTTCAACAACTGGCCAAGATACTCAGTAGAACAACATTAGAATACAGCCATTTGTAACAGGACGGAAATACTTGGATTACAGTGTAACAAACGTACAAACAAGCGTTTGGAAAAATCTCTACCGGCTATTTTTGTCAGATGACACAAACTGGCGAGTCTCTCGGCATCATTTGGTCACTAGAAAAGCAGCTGTCTGCACTCGAGGTCCTCGGGATCAACTGCTTGTGCAGCCAAAGCCTTGATTATTACCACAGGCTGCCGGCCTGTCGCTTCACTCAACAGCCATTCTGGGGAGCAGGAAGGGGATTCTCTCAGTGTAACGACACCCTGGCCCGTCTCAGTAGACACATGGCCGGGCCCTTCTTAGAAACGGACTCCCGGAAGGCCGAAATAAATGCATTTTTATTTGCATAATACAACTAGGTTCACTTCTTTATGTGGCCATCAGAAGCTGTTATGACAACGTCATAGTGAAGCTAGCATGCTAGGCTATACAATACAAAAATAAATGATTGAAGGTAAAATGCACAAAGCCAGCCAATTTACTGACCCCTGTGGAATGGATTCATAGAAACACGATGCCCTTCTGGTACGAACATGGAACACAGTCCTGAGACTATTCTGGTTCACACCAGCTGACCATGCAAATCACACTCAACTACTTAACAATAAACATCCCTTGTGGGTCCACACTTCCTGTGTGAAGCAGCATTAAAAGCAGCAGGAGAAGAAGAATCGCGGGCGGGGGACCTCCATTCAAGTTTGCATTAAACGTTGCCAGTGGCTGCACTGGTTGGCCCTCCTCCACACCCCTCAGCAGATGGGCTGGCTGTAGTGGACCGGCACCCCTCGCTCGCTCCTCTTTATCTCCTTCATGAGGACGGCGGCGCACGCCGACGCTGTGACCTGCGGGAGGGGGAGGGGGAGGAGGGGGGGCAAGGTCGGGGGGTTAAGCAGAGTGGGAGGGGACCAGGAGGTGCGGGAACTTTGACCCTGAACACTTTCAGGACTAGGAGGAGACAGAGAGAGGGTTAAGTAATGGAGATTCTCTGGTGTGAAGGTCATGGTGTGAAGGTCATTGTGTGAAGGTCATGGTGTGAAGGTCATGGTGTGAAGGTCATGGTGTGAAGGTCATGGTGTGAAGGTCATGGTGTGAAGGTCATGGTGTGAAGGTCATGGTGTGAAGGTCATGGTGGTGCAGGAGAGTGTGAGTAGTTGCTCAGTCTACTACAGTCTGAAACCCTCACCCAAGCCCTAACCCTATAACCCTAACCCTCACCCTATAACCCTAACCCTAACCCTATAACCCTAACCCTAAAACCCTAACCCTAACCCTATAACCCTAACCCTCACCCTAACCCTAGCCTACTACAGTCTGAAACCCTCACCCAAGCCAAGGACAGAATGAAAACATTATCCAGTCACTAAACAGTGAAAAGAAGCCAGAGGATTGAGCTGAACACAGAGGATTGAGCTGAACACAGAGGATTGAGCTGAACACAGAGGATTGAGCTGAACACAGAGGATTGAGCTGAACACAGAGGATTGAGCTGAACACAGAGGATTGAGCTGAACACAGAGGATTGAGCTGAACACAGAGGATTGAGCTGAACACAGAGGATTGAGCTGAACACAGAGGCAAACAAAGCCGGTAGTGTGCGATATGGGAAATCAGACCTGGGTATTGTCTTATTTACAAATACTACTGAAATGCCCCTAGACTAATGAAACTACCCCTAGACTAATGAAACTGCCCCTAGACTAATGAAACTGCCCCTAGACTAATGAAACTGCCCCCAGGTCTGCAGACAGAGGGGTTAGATGCAAGCGGAGGCAGTGGTCATGGAGACGGTCAGAGGGGTGAAGACCACGGGGTCCTGGTAAGGGTCGGGCTGGGGGGGGGAGAAGGGGGCGGGGGGGGAGAAGGGGGTGGCGGGGGGGGAGAAGGGGGTGGCGGGGGGGGAGAGGAGCACGTAGGTGGAGGAGGAGGAGGAGGAGGAGTGGGAGTGCCAGATCTCCTTCCTGAGGATTGAGCTCAAGACGATGGCTGCGACCTGGGGGGGAGGGAGAGAGACGGAGGGTCATGGAGGAGGAGAGGAGGGATGGGGGGAGGAGGGAGAGAGACAGAGGGTCATGGAGGAGGAGAGGAGGGATGGGAGGAGGGAGAGAGACGGAGGGTCATGGAGGAGGAGAGGAGGGGTGGGGGGGGGGGAGAGAGACGGAGGGTCATGGAGGAGGAGAGGAGGGGTGGGGGGGAGGGAGAGAGACGGAGGGTCATGGAGGAGGAGAGGAGGGATGGGGGGGAGGGAGAGAGACGGAGGGTCATGGAGGAGGAGAGGAGGGATGGGGGGGAGGGAGAGAGACGGAGGGTCATGGAGGAGGAGAGGAGGGATGGGGGGAGGAGGGAGAGAGACGGAGGGTCATGGAGGAGGAGAGGAGGGGTGGGGGGGGAGGGAGAGAGACGGAGGGTCATGGAGGAGGACAGGAGGGGTGGGGGGAGGAGGAAGAGGAGGAGGTGACAGACAGAGAGAGCAAGGGGGAGGAGGAGGAAGAGGAGGTGACAGACAGAGAGAGCAAGGAGAGATTGATTGATGGAGAGAGGACAAACGGATAGGAGATAGAGGTGATGGACAGAGAGAGCGAGAGGAGAGAGATGGAGGGAGGGAGAACAGAACGGAGGAGGAGGAGACGGACAGAAAGAGCAAGGAGAGAGAGAGAGATGGAGGGAGAGAGAGATGGAGAGAGAGAGAGATGGAGAGAGAGAGAGATGGAGGGGGAAAGAGGCAAGGAGGGAGACAGAAAGGGAGCGAGGGAAGAAAGTCATTAGATGAGGAGGTGAGATGTAAGCGACACACAGGTAGGTAGGGGTCACAGGTCATCACACACAGGTAGGTAGGGGTCATCACACACAGGTAGGTAGGGGTCACAGGTCATCACACAAAGGTAGGTAGGGGTCATCACACACAGGTAGGTCGGGGTCACAGGTCAGCACACACAGGTAGGTAGGGGTCAGCACACACAGGTAGGTAGGGGTCACAGGTCATCACACACAGGTAGGTAGGGGTCAGCACACAGCAGAGGAGAGGAGAAGGGGGAACAAAGAGATGTTAACAATCTTGAGGTTTGGAGTTGATGTCTCTCGTCCGGGCGTCTGTAGCTCAGGAGGTAGAGCGGGTGATCGTAGGGTCGGCGGTTCGAATCCCGGCTCCTCCTGACCACATGTCGAAGTGCCCTTTTGAACCCCAAATTGCTCCCAGTGAGCAGGCTGGCACCTTGCATCTTGCAGCTGCCGCCATTGATGTGTGTGTGAGTGGGTGAATGAGAGGCCTTCGCTGTAAAGCGCTTTGGGTAAACGTGCTCTATAAGTGCCGTCCATTTAGCATTTCCATCTGCTCTGCTCCTCACTGGTTCTTTACACCATTTACCGTTATTTAACCACCTGGTGCCTTCCAAACTGACTTTCCCTCTCTTTCTCTCTCTCCCTCTCTCTCTCTCCCTCTATCTCTCTCTCTCCCTCCCTCTATCTCTCTCTCTCTCCCTCTATCTCTCTCTCTCCATCTCTCTCTCCCTCTCTCTATCTCTCTCTCTCCCTCTCTCCTCCATCTGCTCCATAGTGAACAGGTCAGTAGTTCATAGTGAACAGGTCAGTAGTTCTCAGAGCTGTGTGTTGTACCGTGGCTCTAACAGACAGTGTGGAGTGGTTTATAGTGTGCAGTACGGTGCTGGGTGTTCGGTTGCCACCAGGGGGCAGTAAAGTACAGCAGTGTCACCGGTGGAATGGGTCCTCTGTGATTGACCCAAGGAAGCTAGGAGCCGTGGGCAGGCTCAAGGAAGCTAGGAGCCGTGGGCGGGCTCAAGGAAGCTAGGAGCAGTGGGCAGGCTCAAGGAGCTAGGAGCTAGGAGCAGTGGGCAGGCTCAAGGAAGCTAGGAGCCGTGGGCAGGCTCAAGGAAGCTAGGAGCAGTGGGCAGGCTCAAGGAAGCTAGGAGCCGTGGGCACGCTCAAGGAAGCTAGGAGCAGTGGGCAGGCTCAAGGAAGCTAGGAGCAGTGGGCAGGCTCAAGGAAGCTAGGAGCAGTGGGCGGGCTCAAGGAAGCTAGGAGCCGTGGGCAGGCTCAAGGAAGCTAGGAGAAGTGGGCACGCTCAAGGACACTCCGACATGCTGCTGGGAGCTGCCATCGAACCGGGAACCTTCCACTCAGCAGACGGCTGCTCTACCTCCTGAGCTACTGTGTGTTTGTGTGTGCGCGTGTGTGTGTGTGTGTTCTATTGTGCTACTACACTAGTATAGTGCGTAGTGTATAGTATGGAAGTGCGTAGTGTATAGTATGGAAGTGGGCCCACCAGCAGGGCAGCCGTGCCCAGGAACAGACCCATCACCAGGGGGGCTTTCTCCTGGAACAGGTTCATGATGACCGTGGGACAGGCCTAGAGGAGAGGAGAGGAGGAGAGAGGAGAGGAGAGGAGAGGAGAGGAGAGGAGAGGAGAGGAGAGGAGAGGAGAGGAGAGGAGAGGAGAGGAGAGGAGAGGAGAGGAGAGGAGGTTAAAGTATTAGGACAGTTATTCTGTAATCTTCCATGTTGAATTTTAATTGATATAATAATAATTAAGGTGCAGTCTGTTTACTCTGAGAGTTAGAATTGAGTTTTTTCATCTATATCTGGTGAACCATTTAGAGAAATAGATATTTAATCACAACTGAAGGCATCTTTGGTCATCGATTTTGTTGTCTTATGTGGTATAGAGAAGACAGACCTACTGTAGTTAAGTGTGACTAATACAGCTACAGTCATTCTGAGTATAAATCCTTGAGAGTAGTTGGCTGACAGTTCATATTATTATACTCACAGGTACAGTGAAGAGAGTTTATATTATTATACTCACAGGTATAGTGAAGAGAGTTTATATTATTATACTCACAGGTATAGTGAAGTGAGTTTATATTATTATACTCACAGGTATAGTGAAGTGAGTTTATATTATTATACTCACAGGTATAGTGAAGAGAGGTCATATTATTATATTATTATACTCACAGGTATAGTGAAGTGAGGTCATATTATTATATTATTATACTCACAGGTATAGTGAAGTGAGGTCATATTATTATATTATTATACTCACAGGTATAGTGAGGTCATATTAGTATACTCACAGGTATAGTGAGGTCATATTAGTATACTCACAGGTATAGTGAGGTCATATTAGTATACTCACAGGTATAGTGAGGTCATATTAGTATACTCACAGGCATGGTGAAGGTCTCCAGAAAGCTATGGTTAGGACACGTCTTTTTCACTAGGATGTCCAACGCACCCACCAGTCCACAGCACCGCAGCTATAACACAAGAGACAGAGAGAGAGACAGAGAGATAAAGAGAGAGATAGACAGAGAGAGAGAGAAAGAGAGATAGAAAGAGAGAGAGAAAGAGAGAGAGAGAAAGAGAGAGAAAAAGAGAGAGAGAGTGAGTGAGTGAGTGAGTGAGTGAGTGAGTGAGTGAGTGAGTGAGTGAGTGAGTGAGTGCGTGCGAGTGTGTGTGTGTGTGAGTGAGTGCGTGCGTGCGTGAGAGTGCGTGCGTGCGTGAGTGCGTGCGGGTGCGTGCGTGCGAGTGCGTGCGTGCGTGCGTGGGTGTGTGTGCGTGTGCGAGTGTGTGTGTGCGTGCGTGCGATCGAGCGAGTGCGTGAGTGAGTGAGTGCGTGCGTGAGTGAGTGAGTGCGTTCACCGTATTGTGGAAGATGGTCAGTGTGACGGCCATCGCCGGGTCTCCTTTGTCCACATAGTGAGCGTAGACCGACGCGTAGAACATGGCCAGACGCCCGCTGACCTGCACGGAGGAACACACAGTCCAGTTAAACACACAGTCCAGTTAAACACACAGTCCAGTTAAACACACAACAAGTGTCCTTCACAGTCACATCAGCCGTTTGTGTGTACCTTGTCAAATTTGTAAAGTATGGCGCAAATGAATTCTTTAATCATCATCATCATCATCATCATCATCTTCATCCGCTTATCCAGGGTCGGGTCGCGGAGGCAGCAGCTCCAGCAGGGGGCCCCAGACATCCCTTTCCCTAGCAGCATACAATCAGCTCTGCCTGGGGAATCTTTAGCCGCTCACAGGCCAGTGCGGAGATGTAGTCCCGCCACCTAGTCCTGGGTCTACCCCGCGGCCTCCTCCCACCTGGTCCTGGGTCTACCCCGCGGCCTCCTCCCACCTGGTCCTGGGTCTACCCCGCGGCCTCCTCCCAGCCGGACACGCCTGGAACACCTCCCTAGGGAGGCGCCCAGGAGGCATCCTCACTAGATGCCCGAACCACCTCAACTGGCTCCTTTCGACGCAAAGGAGCAGCGGCTCTACTCCGAGTCTCTCCCGGATGACTGAACTTCTCACCCGATCTCTCAGGGAGACCCCAGCCACCCTCCGGAGAAAACTCATTTCGGCCGCTTGTATCCGTGATCTCGTTCTTTCGGTCATGACCCATCCTTCATGACCATAGGTGAG
>NC_140258.1:2571395-2628895 GCF_949987555.1 Borostomias antarcticus
GTTGGACAACGTCCCAAATGCCACTGCAAGTTTCTCAATGTCCGTCACTAATAATTCGACCCCCATGCTATGCGCGAAAAAGAAAAGCAAACTATCTTTCTAGACCCCATGTGAGTGAGTATGCCGTCCACAACCCCCGCCCTAGTCTCTCTCCTAGTACGGTGGATTTCAGAATGTTGAATCGGTCTTTCTCCCACTATCCCTTTAACCTCCTACCGCTGAGTCCTGCAATCCTGATGGGTAACCACCCCTGGCAAGGTAACCCCAAACAAACAGGAACCTGTCCAGTTCCTTGGTAGGACCGTCTAGGCCGTTTCCCCCAAACCCAGTACACCCCCCTAGGGTGCAAGTTCCATCTACCACATTTCGGAGCAGTACAAAGCCTAGTATGCAGACACTGGCTGTGCCCCACATTCCCTGCTCCTCTCTCTCTCTGTAGACAAAACAACCCTGGGTTTTCTGCGGAAGAGAAACTGGTGAACTGATCTGAGCCCACTTTTGCGGTCCTAACCCCACGTTCTCTGTAGGTCCCTCCAGAGTGGAATCTAACCATCAATCTGAACAATCCCTCTTTCTAATTCAGCGTCTGCTACTTCCCTGGAACAGTTGATGTATCGTAGCATTAAAGTAGAGTTAAAGGGGTGTGCCATTTGAGGCACTCCGCTCGCTTGGGAGTCTGGGATCTGCATACACACAAAACATGGTGACACATTCTTCACTGACGTAGCTACCTCATAAGCCCAATTTCAAAGCAAGGTTTTCCACTGCTGACGGTGTTGGTCTAACCATGGAAAACCACAGGATGATAAGACACAAACCCTTCATGATAGCAACTTGAAACCTAGTCTGTTAGTTCGAAATCGAAGTGTCTTCTCCCCGAGAGATGATCTTTAATTGCTGTGTGTATCTCTGCTGTGAAAGGAAAATTACTCCAGATCCGAGTGTCCCCGACCCAGAAATAAATGACCTTTTTAACAAAATACACGTCCCAATACCCCTGTCTCCGTTTTAATGAGTATATCTCAAGTGCAACCTGGAGTTTTTATTCACAGTATGACAATAACCTACACCCTCCACGTCCTGTCCCTGACCAGCAAGCTGTGAATGGAAGATGTGGTTATTGTGTGGTGTGAAAGTTCAAATGTCCCGTCTTGGTCTGTTGACGTCTCCACCCGGAGTAGTGTAGTCCTCCCTGCTGAACTCCAGCACACGTTGATCACCCGTGTCCCAAGTCAACCCGGAAGTCCTTCTCTCCAACTCCACCTGTTAGCACAGAAAAACACAAGAAAACTGCGACAGTATCATGCATTCCACGACTCTGATTGTGATAGCATATCTCTCACTCTCTCTCTCACTCAGACCAGACCTAGAGGTTATGGTTTCACAAAATCCTTATTGTTTCATTATCCTATTTCTAGAAGAGCCCCCCCCCCCCCTACTCCAGACTGTGACCTTCCGGGAAGGTCAGTTTTAAGCCTGCCTGCTGTCTTAACACCCATTCTCCTGTCCCTTTAGCAGCGCTACAGTCATCCGAGCAGTGGGCACAGGTATAGAGCATTACGTCGTAATTCTCTAAATTGTCGTCTTCATCCCGAGTCGACCCCCACCGCTAGACGGATGGTTCTTTAGCTCAAGGACTCTGCTCGAACAACAGCTGCCACAACTGTCCCTAGTTTTGGGGTGCTAAGCCTGGACGCTATTCTACCCGATGTTTTTAAGTCTGGAGTGGTTGGCTCTTCAATTTATCCAATTCAACGAGGGTGTGTTTACTTTGAGGTGTACTCAGTCTAATCTGTGTCTGGTGGCCGCTACCACCTTGCATTGACTAGCTTGGCTCCAGTTGGGTTTCCCTACTACCTTAACTGCTGTGTGGGTGATGAGCCAGATCTGATAAGGCTCCTCCCACTTTGCATCTAATTTCTCTTCTTTGAAAACTCCTTTATCATTACGTACCGGCCTGGGATTAGAGCCTGTCTCCCCTCGGAGATCTCGCTCCATGCTGCCAGCACCTGTTTGTGGGCCCTGGCCACAGCCATGCTCAATTACTCACAGTAACCACTCAACACCTCACTAGTGAGATGAACATCTGCCTGCCACAGATGACCTCGAAAGGGCTAAGGCCCATCTCCTGATTGTGTGTTGCTCGAATGGAGCAAAGCACGAGACTCAAAGCGTCGGGCCAAATCACGCCCTCCTGATGACTTTGTGAGTCTCCCCTTGATGACACGGTTCATTCTTTCAGTCTGAGTCCACTACTCTGAGGATGATAAGAACAGTGAAGTGAATCTGTGTTGCCAGATAAGGGAGCAGCCGTTGTGGTGCAACCAATTTCTGACCTTGTCGCCACACTCGTCTGAGTCCATTTCTGCCCCATTCTCCATCCATGTACACACCTCCCCCCTCTCAGTCTCTACCTGTATCACCTTGTGGTCAGTGACAGTATCAATCTGATACGGGGGTGCAGGTTGGGCTGAGGACAAATGCGCTTGTATGGTTTCTCTGTCACGAGCTGCCTGTTCTGCTGCTTGGTCAACCAGAGTGTTACCTCGACTCAAACTCCATGAGAGTGTCCTTTGACCTTAATCACTGTCACCTGATGGCCTCCATGAGCTCCCTAACCAACTCTCCATTCTTAATGGGCGTCCCTAAATGCTGACAGGAAACCTCTCTGTTTTCCAAAGTTCTCCAAAGTCATGCCATGTGCCTACCGACTGACTACATGGATGTTTGCAGTCTTGCCCTTTAAGTGGAAAGTGATGGGAGACATTTCGCGTAGGTGATTACGCAACACCTGATGCTAGGTGTCTGGGAAGCTGTGTAAACCCAATTGGCGTTCAAGTGAACTGATATTGATCTTCATCAATATTAAAAGCTGTCCCTGGTTGCACCTCTTCTGCAAGAGGGACGCTAAGCCTTGTGTCATGTTGATGACTGAAACCCATTGGTGTTCAGGTTTCAAGGCACTGAAAATGGTGGACCGGTCTCCACCAGGGGCTCTATCTTATCCCCATACTCATTGGCCACTCTGTAGTTCACACAGAGGCGCCATTCACCTGAAGGTTTCAACACAGGCCACACTGGGCTTTTGGAGGCCCTGTAAGTTTCTTCAGAAACCTTCTATCACTTCTGTCTTTTGCCCAGATTGGCAACTCTGCCAAGTCAGGTTTGTTTAACCAACTCCGACTCCATTTAACTTTCCCTTGTGGGAACTGAGGGGATGAATCTATTTGTTAACACCTCAAGGCCCAGTAGGGGTTATCCTACCGGTCCCACACACACAGAGGTCGTGAGAGACACAGATCCCAATTCCCGCAGGAATGGCCTGGTTTTTCTCACCCAAAAATAGGCTCCCCCCCCCATCACCAATGCATGCATGCCTTGCTCTCTCACCATGGTGTCGGTTCCCTCCAGACAGCGATGAGGAGTGACGGTGGCCACCCCCCCCCCCCTCGCATCGAGGAGAAACTCTACATGTTTTGGCTTCCATTCAAGGTGGTTGTTACACCCAGGCCTCCTGGCTTTTGTAACAGAGCGGCCTCGGACGCGGAGCGGCATCAGCTTCTGAATAATGGGGGAGCCGTGTGAGGGTGAAAGCTGTTCTCTGAGCTTCTGCTCCCACAAAGATGACAGCGTTCTTGTCATCCCTAGCTCTGAATGGGATCTGTGGAGCTCTGGCTTTCTCCTCTACTCTCTTGATCTTGGTGGTGATTGCTTTAGTTAGTGTTACCGACCACCGGGTGACTGGCCTGAGCCATGTTCACATCAACTACATCGCATGGATATTTTACACTAGCCGACCAGCATTCTAGATTGTCATCTGCACTGACAGTAACACAGTAGGGGGCGCCAGTTCGAAACAGCTGGTGGGAGTGTTACATCTACAGTACGATACCTCCTCTCTCTCCTGAGCTTGTGAGGAGGGGGCGGAAAACTTGGGCTCCTCCTTTAACCTCTCGTCATTTCTGTCCTCATCTGACGGCATTGTCAGCCCCGCCCCCTGCAGTGGGACGAGCTCACTTTGGTAAGATGAGACAGACCTCCGACCGCCATTGACGGTGTTCTATGTCCTCCTCCGACTCCCCTCCCTAAGCCTACTCTGCTCTCGCTGATAGTCAAGCGACTGGCTGACTGTAGTTTGGCTCTGTGGCTGTGTAAGGGAGGGCTGAGTCGGGAGCGAGAAAGAACGGCTCCAGCACTCCGCTGGAGCAGATAAGGTCTTGGTTCACACAGTATGATTTTATCACAGTGACCTAACCAAACTGCTTCCCTAGACTGTGCATATATACATGTACATCTAGAATCCATGTGCGACAATACACATACATCACAAACCCATCCAAAACCCCGGTCTTTCACGGGGGCCTTCTCAATCCTTAGAAGTGAAATACCCTCCACCGATCTCTCGCGTGGGCGGGCAACCCCAGGGTGATAACCCTGCTGGTCTTCCTTAAGAAAATCTTAAGGGCCTCATACACCTGTACACAGTATTTCATGCGATAGGCACCCCAGGATGTCCAATATCCTGCTGGTCTACTTTAAGGCAATTCCCTGTCTACCACAGGCTGTCCTTAAAGGTTACATATAGAGAAGTGGTCTACTTCACATAACAAAACAATGCACGCACCTTGGCAGATACCTTGGCATTACAAACATAAGACATGTAGCTACATATAGACATATATTTACATCCAGCACTGGTTTTGTTTTACGTGTTGAGAGACTATGTGTGGTATAGTTGAGATTTACTGATTTGTTCTTTATGATCGGGATATCGAACCCACTCACCCAGTTGGGTCTGATTGTCTGTCCGGGGTCGTTCAGGTCACAGCCTGACTGCCAGGCGTCTCCCGTGGCTGCAGCTGTCTGCTTTGGCTGACGACCAGTCTTGGACTTTCTCAGGGTTCGATGTCCGATCCGGGTCACGGCACCAATTGATGAATCTCGTTGTCTTTTATTATTGTCCTTATTTCAGCTCTGCGTTGTGTTTTTTGTTTCCAATAAAAGACGTCCCCAATCTCACACAATACCACACAGTCCATTGTGAATCTCTCCAACACGGGATTTGAGCCTCAGCAAAAGCGGTTTATTCCAGAAGGTTTTACATACAAAAGACGATGGCATGCCTAATGTACAGTTGACCTCTCTGTATGCTGTCTGAACCCAAATCAAAGCATTGGTCTCGTTGCAACGTTCTTATGTGGTTTGAGTGTTCCCCCTCCCTCGTCTCTTCTCCGATAAGACCGTCTCTCTGGTCTCTTCTGTGGCCTTGTTTGGTCAGGTTAACCTACGCTGCCTCGGCGCCCAGGCCTTTATCTCTAACCACAACAATGGTGTTTGGCCCAGAGTTTACCAGCCATGGAATGTCTTTATCTCATAAGTCTATGGAAGAGGGACACTTCTTACCGAAAACTCAAGCCGACAGCCATACTCAGAGGTCAATCATCATAATAAGGAAATAGCTAACAGGATCATATTAAAAGGCATTTCTCTGAAAATCAACAATATTCAACACTACATACTGTATACATGCTTTCCACTCACCAAGCCTATCAGAGATATGAGATTCATGCAGCATTGGACAGATGAAACAGTGTCTCTTAAGACTGAGTCCTTGGAAGCCAGTGGTCCAGATGTATTGTATCCCTCCTTGGTTATTAAAGCAATGTTCCGGGGACAGGAGTTCAAAAGTGATCTGATCAGATTTTGCGTATCGGATTGGATTAAATCAAACAAATGGGTGGTTCAAAAGCAAATAACAGGATTGGGAATCCGATCAGATCAGGTAATCGAATCCTAGCTTTCATCTGGATGAAATATTCAAAATGCGTAGTTCAAAACGCTAAAATAGAATTGGGATCATATTGATCAAAAATATGAGGTTGACCTTCATCCCAGTAGATGGGTGGATTTATGGTGCGTTCATTTATAACTGGGAGGTGGAAAATTGCGACTTGCTACTAGGAATTATTAAATAAAACACTGCATGAACTCGCACTTCCTAGTCGCAAATTCGGATGTTTCTCAGCCCCCAGTTGCTCGAATGCACTAGATATAACTAGGTAACTGTGATATAATGGTATATAGATATAACTAGATAACTGTGATATAATGGTATATAGATATAACTAGGTAACTGTGATATAATGGTATATAGATATAACTAGGTAACTGTGATATAATGGTATATAGATATAACTAGGTAACTGTGATATAATGGTATATAGATATAACTAGGTAACTGTGATATAATGGTATATAGATATAACTAGGTAACTGTGATATAATGGTATATAGCTCGAATGCACACAGGTCGGAGGTAGGTATTTTGCCACTTGCGACCACAAACGAACGCACCATAGAGTACAACTAGAAACGGTGCTATAAATTGTAAAAAGAAAGGCATAATGAAAATTATGCAATATATACAGAATAGAGTGTGGTGAGTGTATGTACTGTACAGTGTGTGTGCAGAGTGTGGTGTGATAGATGAGCGATGTCGTATTGTGTATATATACACAATGTGTGCAATGTGTGTGTCGTTGCACACATTTGGTATTGCTGTATTCATTAGCTCAAGTGCTGTATATATGTATCAGTCCAAACAGTGGCTGTTTCAATTTCCCCCATTGACAGTGAATGGGGCAAATTTTTCAAGTGTCAATATTTGCTAAATATGTATTTATATTTTTAATATTTTTATGTGTTGTAACTAAATATTGTTAATATGTCTTAATGTGCAATTTCAGCTCAGTGTAGAGAAATGCACCGATACTAATGGTGCGTTCAAGACAACTCCCAAGTTGGGAATCCCGACCCCCGACGTCATTGCATTCATGACAACACACATACATACCCTTACCTTGTCCTCTGCTTTGTGTGTGTGTGTGTGTGTGTGTGTGTGTGTGTGTGTGTGTGTGTACAGATTCCCGTCCTGTCACTTTGGGAAGCTGTATGGTCTGATCATGGCCCTGTCAGCGGTGGTGTCTCTCCTGCAGTACGCCTGCTTCTCCCTGGTCAAGGACGTGCTGGGAGGAGAGCCCCTCTATGTGAGCGCTGGGAGGAGAGCCCCTCTATGTGAGCGCTGGGAGGAGAGCCCCTCTATGTGAGCGCTGGGAGGAGAGCCCCTCTATGTGAGCGCTGAAGCTCTCATCTCAGCCACCTGCTGCACTGTAGCTCACCGCTGGACATGACTAGGAGATAGCATTACTCAGCACTATCATCACATCCACCTGCTGCACTGTAGCTCACCGCTGGACATGACTAGGAGATAGCATTACTCAAGTCCAGTTACCTCAAACCAGGTTCAGAAAGATCTTCAGTTTTAGAACTTTTGTCATTCCAGATAAGGGGTTACAAAATAATTTAATTTAGGAATTAAAAACATTTAATTCCTAAACTGTGTAAACCCCTCCTGGCTGTGGCGTCTGAACCCGGCGTTAGTAAAAACATGTCATATGTAAAGTTGTTAAGGTATTTCTCTCATGTTCTCATCATCTAATCCCCCACCCTCTCATCTCTCTCCTTTTATCTTTCACTTGACCCGCCACCCTCATTCTCTCCCCTCATTTCCTCTCTCTCTCTCTCTCTCTCTCTCTGTGTCTCTCTCTCTCTTTCTTTCTCTCTCTGTCTCTCTGTGTCTCTCTCTCTGTGTCTCTCTCTCTCTCTCTCTCTCTGTGTCTCTCTCAAGGGCGTAGGTTTGCGTATGGACGGTCGGGACATGTCCCTACCAACATTTTGGGAGGCCCAAATTGTCCCTACCAACTTTTAAGCAACCTTGTTCACATTATCTTTGGAGTGCACTTATATTAGATCATTTAGATTGCCTTCCCATAGTTTGGAAGGACAGAATTAGCCGTACCATTTTGAGTGAGTTAGTTTGCATTATGTTCGGAGTTACATTAGACCGTTAATCTACCCCTTTCCTCCACCGTGAATGTGCCATCCCAGTATTTTTTTTAAACTCATGTTTGATTGGCTCATTTGGCTGAGATAGATTGTTGCATTTTCGCTGGATCTGAAGACCAACAGCCTTACAGACAGACGCTGACAGCAAGCCATACTGTACAGTTGTGATTCTGACAGCCGTTTAGGTACAACCACCACAATGTCGCCTCCCCCTCCGAAGAGGATGAGGGATATCAGGAGCTTTTGCTCCGCAACTGTAAGTAACATTAGCGTTAGCTAGGTTAGCTCCCTCCTAAGCACTTATTGTATTGTTTTTATTGTATTGCACTGTACTTTAGATTGCTATTCTTGCACTTTGCCTTCAGCACTAGATTATGCTCTAGTCACTTGTTTTAGAAAGAAGATGCACTTGTGAGTTCTGGCAAGTAGTAGTACATTGGCTTTTCCTACATTAAATACAATTATTGTTAGTCGCTTTGTTTAAAGGCGTCTGCTAAATGACTGACTGTAATGTAGCTAGTTACTGGTAAACTAAGTAGCTAAAGTTTGGCATTAGCCACATGAAAACCAGCTAGGTTGGTGCTAGCTAACGTTACCTAAACTAACATCACTTGTCTTTCCATTGTGGGAAATTATCAACTAGTGATATAAGCTGGCTAGCTAGCGAACTGTTAAGATGGCTTCTATCATCCTGTAACATTAGGATTGCAGCAGCCATTACATTATCATACATTAGCTGCCCTTCAGAGATTTAATTGAATGGGACATCACGCGCTGACAACTAACGACTGTTAGTGTCGGCATACTAGCCGATGGGCTATTAGCTAGCTATAGCTTTGTCAAACTGTGCTAAACGTGATGCTAATTTCACTATATTAAATTCCCATTAACTTATGCTAAAAAACATCAGTGATATTAAAGTCGTAAGTTTTGATTAAAAAAATAAATACATTGTTTTAGCCTGACGGGTTCTTGTTACAATTATACGGGAAACTGAATACTCATAAGGTAACGTTATCTAGAGGTTAGCCAGCCCGTGAGAGCCGTTAACGTTACTTTTATGAGGACTCAGGTCTGTTTTTCTTTATACAAGCCCGTCCCTGTGTACAGTTATTAGCTAACGTATACTTGCTAACTGGAATCTCATAATTTTCCTCTCACTATATTGGCCGGAGGGTGTTTTAAATAAAGTAGTGTATGTTGAAGTACATGGGATTTATTTTTTCTAACTATGGTATCAAATTGGGTATCCAGGATTGTGTTGTTTCTAAATTAGTATTGCCTACTAAATGTCTGGTATTTTGTGACTCCCCTAATGGACAGATATATCAATTTATGAGTTGTATGTCAGTCTAAAAATCCCATGAAAATCTACATTTATATCAAATCATTTTTATATATGAAACGGCAGCAGTCGAGAGAGAGAGTGGAAGTACGCAGCAGCAACTGAGAGAGAAAGAGAGTGGAGGGATGCAGCAGCAAAAGTCGAGAGAGTGCAGCAGCAGCAGGCAGGATGTGATACACTAAGAAGATTGTATTAGTATTATTCAATTTCATAAATATATGCATATTTAAGAGGTTTAACCTCTCGTCCCCAGCAAAAATTGTGTATGCAGCCTACACTGTTATATGGTCCCTACCAATGTTGAAACCAAACCTACGCCCTTGGTCTCTCTCTGTGTCTCTCTCTCTCTCTCTCTCTTTCTTTCTCTCTCTCTGTCTCTCTCTCTTTCTTTCTCTCTCTGTCTCTCTGTGTCTCTCTCTCTGTCTCTCTCTCTCTCTCTCTCTGTCTCTCTCTCTGTCTCTCTCTCTCTCTCTTTCTCTCTCTCTGTCTCTCTCTCTGTCTCTCTCTGTCTCTCTCTGTGTCTCTCTCTCTCTGTCTCTCTGTGTCTCTCTCTCTCTCTCTCTCTCTCTCTCTCTGTGCAGGTGAACATCGCCCTGACCCTGCTCTCCCTGACAGCCTTCATCCACCCCCTCTCCGTCTACCTGCACTGCCGTCGCCTGGCTGCCCAGAGGACCAAAGCACTCACCTCGTCCTAGACCCCCAGACTAGACCCCACATGTCCTCTCAATGCACTGACTCCTCAACACAGGGACAACACATGATCCACATCTCCAGCCCCTACAACCTGCTGCTTCCTTCTTCATGTCCTCTCAATGCACTGTGCACATTGGCTTCGTATGCAGTTCACTTTGTTAAAGTCGCACAGAAATGAAAAAAGCATTCTGTCCCATTTTGGTTCACATAATTAGTCATAGTGTTCACCTATTCAACGATGTATACCAAAAAAAAATACAATATTCTACTTTTGTTGTAATCTTAAACGTAAACTTTCTGGAAAACGGTAGGTCACGTGCAATTATGACACCAGGTACCTTAGATTTTAGGCCAATAATCTCACGACATCCACCCTGTCAATCAAAACATCAACAACTCTGCAGCCTCAAGTGTTGAATATCCCGCCTGCTCGATAACGATCCAATGAAATTCATCTAAACGTATGTCCCGCCTTTGCAGCCCGTTTCAGGCGGAAATACGTCAAAGTACGGAAGCAAGATCTCCAACTTCCCTTTCAGTGTATCTTTAAAGGAGGTCCCTCTTGTTTTTGATGCCTTATTGGGTGAACTCAGATAGGGAGAGAGTTACGGGTGAGAGAGCAGCACCTAGATCCCCCGGTAAGTGAAGATGTGGGATTGCGCAGGGAGTGTTCTGAAGAACGCGCTCCGTCTCTCTCTGTCTTGCTCTTATTGCCATATTGTTCTCTCTGAACTATCCATGTACATTTACACTCTTGATGTTCCTAACAAAGTTCTCTATTCATAACCTCAACTGAAAAGGTTCAGCTATTTTAATGTACTTTAGTGTCTCGACCCTCGTATAATAAGCACCTACAACAACTGTCACACCGATGTGCTTTTGTCACAAGATAGCATCACATCGCATACGCTGTACATAACTGTTGCCTTCCTTATTCTTAAGGCCAGTCCAGTCCCTGTCATTGGTTCAGATTACTCACCAATGATGCGAAAGTGAGCGGTCAATGGAGCAGTGCAGGTCTGCCACCTACTGGCCTTATTGTGTATTACACCCTGCACCATGGTGGTGTCTGTGACGTCCCCCAGAGCAGCTTGCTAGAATGGAGCTCTATGCATTCAGGCACAACCCAGGTCTACACATGAATGGTAAAAAACGAACACATTTATGACAATAATATATCTAATGGGAATATATACAGTTTCTATTGAAACTATGAATGATGAAAGGGATTGCTTCACAGTTCTGTAATATTGTTACATAGTACTGCAGAGACTGTAGCCTGACATTGAGCTTTGTGTAGGCTACGGTATGTGAGTCACGAGTGCCGTTCTCCACTGCTGTTTTTATACGCAGTTTTTGATTTACCTTGTATTTTGCTTTTACCCTGTGTTTAGGGGAAAATGTACAATTTTATTAACAATTAGTGCCCATGGTAAATTACAGTAGCATATCAAAATCTTCCAAGCACTAACAGCATTATTTCAAAACGATGTTCAGTGGGGGTTGGAACAGTGAGGGGGGGGGGGGGGGGGGGCACGGTTCCTGGAGTAAAAGTGGATTTCGAAAGTCTAGTGAAGACGTGTCCCCTTCACATTTCAAAATCCAGGTTTTGATCTTTCAAATTATATTCGGCATTGTTCTCCAAAGTTACCAGTAATGAGCATTTAAATGCTTTATTAAGATTTTTTTTATTCTGGGGAGCATACCCCCGAACTCCCGTATCATTTCAGTGTCCCTCCCAGGTTCAGAAGAAGACGTTCCACAGGGGCCTCTGCTGTCCGGGGCCCACCTACCTATTATGTGATATGTACATGTGCCACTGACTGTTTGAAAATACAAATCATAAAAAATAGACGTTTGAATGAGCTTTGTTCATGTTTCATTGGAAAGAGGCTCTACCCAAACAAATGTATTACAGTATATTAGGCCGCACCCTACACCCAAAGACATGCTTTGACAAAGGCTTGAAACGTGTCAGTGTAATTTATGGGCAACAATACATCGTGAGACGGAATCAAAACGGTCTTTGATCCTCATCGTGCTGCTCAGCACAAGACAGCGGTTCTTTGGATACCTAATGTAAATAAAAAGGAGCGCTTATGTCCCCTGCTTAACGTGTTAACACAATGATTTGATATGTCCATTCTAGTCATGTTGTAGTCAAAGAGCTCAGTGTTTTGACAAATTGAGCTCAGTGTTTTGACAATGCAATAACTGAAAACAGTCATTAATAAAATATTTCAATCACAGATCAGAAGCTTCTCTTTTTCATAATTGTACAGTATTTTCTAAAGTATTACTAGAAATGTGTTCAATGGTCTATCAAGTTATTTGAAAACAATGGAACATTGACTTTATTATAATTATGTAGGCTACTGTTTGTACCTTATTATATTAGGTTGAGTTTAATATCAATCAATCAAAGCTTTATTTGTATAGCGCATTTCATACCCAGAGGCAACACAATGCGCTTTACAGAGAACAAGGGAGGTGGGCATACAACCCACCCCTACATATTCCAGAGGGAAACAAAAAAACAGTAATCACCCGGGGGCCAGATAAGTGAGCTGTAAAAATGCTTCCCTGACCCCTCTCAACAAGGCGATCAAGCAAGCTCCTGGAGTATGTTTGTCTACCGGCTAAGAACATTTATAAAGCAATAAATAACATAAAATTACATTTACATAAATACATTTACATTACAAATAACATTAAATTACATAAGAGAGGCTAATAACATCATAGGAGAGACATGGCAAACACTGGTGTATGTCTGTGTGTGTGTGAATGTGCCTGGGCCCAGATAGAGGCAGGGGTTGGGGTAGGGTGGGAGTAGGAAAAGGATACGGACCCGGGTTAGGGTGAGGGGAAGGGGATCTGAGCCCAGGACTGGTGTATGTCAGTGTGTGTGTGAGTGTGCCTGGGTCCAGGTAGAGGCAGGGGTCAGGGGTAGAGTGGGGGTAGGAAAAGGATACGGACCCGGGTTAGGGTGAGGAGAAGGGGGGACTAGGTCCAGGCCTAAAGCCGGAAGGTGTGTACGTGTGTGTGTGTTAACTAATTGCTACGACATCCACAGCAGACACAGGGGTATCTATTGGACTCAGGGTGGTCTGCTGGTGACAGTGGGGCATCCACTGGACCTGGTTAGAAGATAGGAGGGAGAGAGAGAGGCACTAGGGAGAGGGAAGGCAGAACAGGGTTAGTAGCACACAGAGCCATAAAAGCAACACAGATATTAAAACAGGCAACCTGGAACAAGCTCCTGGAATATATTTGTCTAACGGCTAAGAACATTTATAGAGCAATAAATTACATTAAATTACATTTTCAGAGCAAGAAAGAAATATAATGTTGTTGGTCTTATTGCCTTTTTAAATGTTGTTTGTATGTGTATTTGATTGATTGATTGGTTGATTGATTGATTGATTGAAAAGAAAGAACTGTCGAGCTCAGCAACACTAAAAGACCCAGAAAAACCACAGAAAACAACTGTGGTGGATGACAGAAGAATTATTTCCCTGGTGAAGAAAGACCCCTTCACAACAGCTGGCCAGATCAAGAGCACTCCCCAGGAGTTATGGACCTAGCTGTATGTCTATTTAGATTTTGTTGTATAGTTTACAAGAGTAAGGCAGTAGAGGAGGGTGGAGACTGCTAGTCACTGTCTTGTAAGCATAACATTGAGTGAATTATGCTGTATTGCATTGTACTTATACAATTTACAGTAGTAGGCCTACCCTGCAGGAGTAGTAACTTGTATCTCTCTTTTCTCACTTTCTCTCACTCTTTGTTTACTTTCCATCTGCCTCAATTTGCCGCTAAAGCTGCTTTCTTCCGCTCTAAAATCCTAACCTCTGCTTCCAATCCTAAAAAACTCTTTGAAACCTTCTCTTCACTACTCCAGCCCCCACCTCCTACTCCCAACTCCTCCCTTCTCCTTGCTCCGGTAGAAAGACTTGCTCCGGTAGAAACACACAGCAGGTCTAGTTTTACCCGATGACGCAGTTGGGAGGCATCAAATATAGTAGTAGGCCTAGTAGAGGGAATGGGTAGTTAAGTAATCTATCTAACTATCTAGCCTATCTATCTATGGGAATCTAGATATATCATACTATTTACTTAGAGTTTTATGAATGAGAGACTGAAAAGAGAATTTTCTGTTAAGCTATTTATTGGAGTTTAGAGCTAAGCTACTCTAGCGTCTCCTGCCAGCGCGTCTGCGTCTGCTAACTCTGCTCCTCTGCGCCCTGCGCCTCCTGCGGACGGGGCGGGAAGCACCTGAACTGCGTCTGCGTCTGCGTGGCATGGTTTAACGTGAATGACGCTCAGGGCGGCGCGGGCCCCTTTTATACCCTTCCTGGACGACGTCACAGGGGTGCTCTGTGACGTCACAATTTACAAAGGCTCGTTTGACAAAAGTACTTGAGAGGCGCTGGTGAGTTGCTCCCTAGACCTGGTCCAGGGCGATATCCTACGGGTAACGCCCTGTTACTCTCAATAAAATTTGCCTATGAAAGCGCTTCATCGGCCCGGTCGTCCGAGTCTACAGACAAAACCGTTTCGTTACTCACCAAAGTATCGTTGGACAGATGAAAGCCTTTTCTCCTAAGTCGCTACAGTTTGTAGTCCCCCACCTTTCAAATAAAAGGCAAATTTGTACACTTAAATGTTTTATATCCACAGCGCATCGACTGTCTTCTTCTACCGGCGAATCGGCGCTCTCCGCTTTGTTTAGCCTACTCACTGCTGCCGCCCATGTCGGGGATGATGCATTACATCTTAAAGTCTCTCAACACCATTTAAGATGTAATGCATCATCCCCGGGTCTAGGACCAGGTCTAATTTGCTCCCATGGTTGCTCCGCAAAAAGCAGTTAGTGTAAATCAGTTGACGGGCACTTAGCTACAGAAGCCATGTCTGACTGAGCGATGCCGTTGTGGTACTGGCACTATTAGCTGCACTTCTTGTGATGAAGGGAAAGCAAAGACAGCGAAGGGAGCACAGGAGAATATGCATGATGGGACTTTGGGTTGAGAGGCTGAGAAAAGTACAGGATTATAATGTTAGCAGCCGCCACAAACACTGACCGCAGTTTTATGGACTAAATTGTGTTTGGAGTGGGCGGATTCAAGGGTTTGGACGCAGGCTACTGGAGCCTATAAGTTATGTGAATAACATTTCAATGCTAACGTCAGCTTATGAAATGGTAGAGCGCTTTAATACCAGAGTAACGACACACATACCGTATCGGTCTGTCCCATGGAGGTACAGTATAGGTCAAGCGGAAAGTTGGTATCGCGCCTCTAGTGGCGGGATATGGGCATTGCATTTGTGACAAATCATTCACTCATGTTCGTATTGTTGTATTACATTACAGTCATTTAGCAGACGCTTTTATCCAAAGCGACTAACAATAATTGCATTTAACGTAGGAAGAGCCAATGTGCTACTACTCACCAGAACTCACAAGTGCATCTTCTTTCTAAAACAAGTGATAAGAGCATAATCTAGTGCTGAAGGCAAAGTGCAAGAATCGCAATCTAAAGTCAAACCTTCTGTGTTCCACGTTAGCCAAACTCTGTCGTTTTCTTTATTATTGGCCCTTCATCTCAATATTAATTTATTGTTTATGTAACATTACCGTTAGCGTAATTTGCATAGGGTGCGTGGGTTTGTAGAACCCACAGGCCCCTACTTAAGTATATTGCGGCGGGAAAAAAGGCAGGTGGGTTGAGTTCAACGATTGAAGCACATGAAAGCAGGGGGGTGTTCCAGAAAGCGGGTTTAGTGCAAATCCTGTGTTCGCTAAGCCTCAAATCTAAACTTTAAACATCATATTGAAGCCCTAACTAAGAAACTGAAATTTACTCTTGGCTTCCTTTACACACTTAAAGCTTGTTTTTCAACATCTTCTCGTAAAAGGTTGGTCTCTGGCTTATTCCTGTTCCAGCTTGATTACGGCGATACCATCGATAGATTTGCCTGTCCACTGTTTTGGCCAAACTTGACCCACTCTACCACGCTGCACTGAGATATATCAAATGCACCCTATAGGACTCATAATTGCACACTGTATAGCCTAACTGGGTGGCCCTCACTTACTATGCGCAGGATGCAGCACTGGTTTATATTATTGTATAAGGCCATTTTAGGCAAGCTCCCTTGGTACATATGTTCTATATATAAAACTATAAGTTTTGTACCAGTTTGTGACTCTCACAACCTCAGATCCAGTGCCTGGATACGGTTCCAGGTACCTGCTGTGCGGACTGAGGCTGGGAAAGGAGCCTTTTTTTTCTGGTCCTTGGTCTTGGAATGACCTTCAGTCAAGCCTCAAACTGATGGCACTTATTCCTTTAGCCAGCTTTAAACTGAAATGATCAGAAGTCCTTACCACCAGCTGCTCATGTAGTAATACACCTTCATTTCTTATTGTTCCCACGTGCTCTACGCCTTTTGTATATTTAGTTGTGTTGTTCTTTGTATTTTATATGTCCTTGTGTCTTTCAATGTGAAACTTTGCTGCCTTCTTGGCCAGGTAAGTACTGTAAAAGAGATTTTATCTCAATGCTTTTTATCTGGTTAAATAAAGGTTAAATAAAAAAAAAAAAGGGAATAAGCCTGGGTTTTCCGTTCCAGGAAGACAGTCGAGAAAGCAGGGCAAGTTGTGTTCGGAATCACTCCCTATTCACTATATAGTGCACTATATAGGGCTTCAGCCATTTTGTTTGTAGTGTCCGAATTCTCCACGGAATTTTCGTTCCCTATATAGTCCACTATTTATTACCCACATTTCACCTTGATTTGCAGGGAACAGTGCATGTACCCTACATTTTCTGTTCGGAATCGCTCCCTTGTTCCCTCACTCCCTATTCCCTATATAGGGATCACCATGTAGTGAACTACCTAGGGAACGGAGAAAATGTAGGGTACATGCACTGTATAGTGCACTATATAGTGAATAGGGAGCGATTCCGAACACAATGTCTCTGTCCCTCCTCGGCCCTGTCATGTCTCTGTCCCTCCAGGGCCCTGTCATGTCTCTGTCCCTCCTCGGCCCTGTCATGTCTCTGTCCCTCCTCGGCCCTGTCATGTCTCTGTCCCTCCTCGGCCCTGTCATGTCTCTGTCCCTCCTCGGCCCTGTCATGTCTCTGTCCCTCCTCGGCCCTGTCATGTCTCTGTCCCTCCAGGGCCCTGTCATGTCTCTGTCCCTCCAGGGCCCTGTCATGTCTCTGTCCCTCCTCGGCCCTGTCATGTCTCTGTCCCTCCTCGGCCCTGTCATGTCTCTGTCCCTCCTCGGCCCTGTCATGTCTCTGTCCCTCCAGGGCCCTGTCATGTCTCTGTCCCTCCTCGGCCCTGTCATGTCTCTGTCCCTCCTCGGCTTCCCTGTCCTGCTCTCGGCCACCATGGCCACCAGCCACCTCTCCTTCAAGTTCGTGTTCAACATGGTGTTCTGAGGCTGTAGACGTTGAAGCAGCCCCTGGCGCAAACATATCAGTAATTTTTTCACATGTTGCAGCATCCGCCTCAAGACTTTTAATCTTTTTAGCTCGTAATTTCTCTGCGCCCCCCTTGCGCTTTGGTTTACTATACTTGTCCTTATCCATCTTTCTCCATCCACTGACTTTTGGCTCTCTAACGGCCCACGCAAATGACACATGAAACTAACAGAGGGAGGGGTGGGGCCTACATATGATTGGGCCAGCCCAGTGTCAGTTTAGAAAATGGACCAATGGGCCGCTGTCCCTGCTCTATGGGCCGTTCGTTAGCCCCCAAATATATTTTTTTTTTTTTAGATCGGCCCACAAGTAGGTCCGGCCCACCGGGCATTTGCCTGGTACACCACATGGCCAGTAATGGGACACATAGGGGATATGAAAAAACATGGTTGTGTTTTGTTCTAACTCGGGTAGGGGTACCTCAAAATCTGAGGGCCCCTCCATCTAGACTATAATACCAGCTTTCATGTCTCAGGAGAGGAGAGGCAATGCCTTAACTTCACCCAACAGTAGCTGTACTCGTGACCTGGTAATCACAAGTACGTTAGCTCAACTCAGCTGTATTTATACCACACATATAGCAACGCAATTAGGGTCACGGTTGGTAGTATAATTGTCATTTTTACTGTATTAACTTGATTATCAACTAGACTATGATGTTCTATTCCTCATTTTCTTATAGGGACACTGGCGCAGGTAGACAATCACTTCAGTACAAGAAACACACACAGAAGCAACCAAGACGGTATACGACTAAAGACAAGAGAAAAAAAAAAGTAAGTGCAACTGATATAGCCTACTGTACAGTAACATTTTATATGTTTTCACAGTCAATTTTGTTTCTGTTAAATGTATACCTTCTCACAGGTTTGTTGGTATGTAAAAGGTCAACGTGGGTTGGGGATGGGGGACACTTCCAAGTGCCACTGTACAGTATCTAGTTCTGAAGGTGTAACATACAGTAGACCTACAGGTCAATATTTCTTGTTTTCTAATAATCCATCATGAAATCATGCAGTAATCAATCAATGATCATGCTACCAAGGTTGTCACAAACATATTGACGAAATAGTCCTCTAAAATGTCTTTGACACTTGTTTTGAGCCTTTATTCAAAAGATGGTCAACTTAATTTCCTGATTCCTGCAGCTCAAAGAGCTGTCTTTGAACAAACAGGAAATGGCGTATTCCCTACACTCTGACTCCCTCTTGTGTCTGAAAAAGAGAGGTGTACATTTGTTGACAAGAAGATGCTCAGCCCTCTGCTTTAACAGAAACGAGATGGTGCTTGAGAGAGCACAGACCTCCGCCAATTAATGCATTTTGTGGCTCTGTGCATGCGCACGTGCGAGTAGTAATGTTTGGTATTGCTGCATTCATTAGGTCGATAGCTTTATATCCAAACTCCTTGTCTCTGTGAAATTCCTACGTCGAGATATGTCCATTTCACCCCCCCAGCATTGACAATGGATGGGGAGAATTTTTCACTCCTGAGCCACATCTGGCAAACTGCTGTGTGTTACAACCTACCAATATTAGAAACATAACGTCATACCTAACTGCAGTCTTAAAGAAACTTAACTTCAATTCAACATCAATTCAATAAAGAAACATAACTTCATACCTAACTGCAGTTTGAATTCATAAAGAAACATAACTTCATACCCAACTGCAGTCGTAATTCATAAAGAAACTTCACATCATACCTACTGTAAAAGCAGTCTTAATTCCTAAAGAATAAAAACCTTAATCCAGCAGCACAATTGTATGAGAAATAGCAATTTTAGCTTTTCCCAGAGATATTGGTGATAAATGAATAGGATTTAATAATTTGTGGCCAGCCATATAATTCTATATACAATATAGATGTAGTCTGATGGTCTGGTGTTCAAGAGCTCCCCCTAGAGGCAGATCCTACACACAGCATTTTTTATGTGGATTACTGTAATATACTATCATAAATACATATACTGTAGATATGGAAACAGTCATAAACTGCATGTGTCAATGTTGTTGACACAGTGATTACAGTTTTTTTGCTTCCCTCTGGAATATGTAGAGAGTTAGGAGGGTGAGGAGGGTGAGGCCGTGTGAGAGGTGAGGAGGGTGAGGCCGTGTGAGAGGTGAGGAGGGTGAGGAGGGTGAGGAGGGTGAGGAGGGTGAGGCCGTGTGAGAGGTGAGGAGGGTGAGGAGGGTGAGGAGGGTGAGGAGGGTGAGGCCGTGTGAGAGGTGAGGAGGGTGAGGAGGGTGAGGCCGTGTGAGAGGTGAGGAGGGTGAGGAGGGTGAGGAGGGTGAGGAGGGTGAGGCCGTGTGAGAGGTGAGGAGGGTGAGGAGGGTGAGGCCGTGTGAGAGGTGAGGAGGGTGAGGAGGGTGAGGAGGGTGAGGAGGGTGAGGCCGTGTGAGAGGTGAGGAGGGTGAGGAGGGTGAGGAGGGTGAGGCCGTGTGAGAGGTGAGGAGGGTGAAGCCGTGTGAGTGGTGAGGAGGGTGAGGAGGGTGAGGAGGGTGAGGAGGGTGAGGCCGTGTGAGTGGTGAGGAGGGTGAGGAGGGTGAGGAGGGTGAGGCCGTGTGAGTGGTGAGGAGGGTGAGGAGGGTGAGGAGGGTGAGGAGGGTGAGTGGTGAGGAGGGTGAGGAGGGTGAGTGGTGAGGAGGGTGAGGAGGGTGAGGCCGTGTGAGTGGTGAGGAGGGTGAGGAGGGTGAGGCCGTGTGAGAGGTGAGGAGGGTGAGGAGGGTGAGGCCGTGTGAGAGGTGAGGAGGGTGAGGAGGGTGAGGCCGTGTGAGGAGGGTGAGGCCGTGTGAGTGGTGAGGAGGGTGAGGAGGGTGAGGAGGGTGAGGAGGGTGAGTGGTGAGGAGGGTGAGGAGGGTGAGGAGGGTGAGTGGTGAGGAGGGTGAGGAGGGTGAGGCCGTGTGAGAGGTGAGGAGGGTGAGGAGGGTGAGGCCGTGTGAGAGGTGAGGAGGGTGAGGAGGGTGAGGAGGGTGAGGAGGGTGAGGCCGTGTGAGAGGTGAGGAGGGTGAGGAGGGTGAGGAGGGTGAGGAGGGTGAGGCCGTGTGAGAGGTGAGGAGGGTGAGGAGGGTGAGGAGGGTGAGACCGTGTGAGAGGTGAGGAGGGTGAGGAGGGTGAGTGGTGAGGAGGGTGAGGAGGGTGAGGCCGTGTGAGAGGTGAGGAGGGTGAGGAGGGTGAGGAGGGTGAGGCCGTGTGAGTGGTGAGGAGGGTGAGGAGGGTGAGGAGGGTGAGGCCGTGTGAGAGGTGAGGAGGGTGAGGAGGGTGAGGAGGGTGAGGAGGGTGAGGCCGTGTGAGAGGTGAGGAGGGTGAGGAGGGTGAGGAGGGTGAGGAGGGTGAGGCCGTGTGAGTGGTGAGGAGGGTGAGGAGGGTGAGGAGGGTGAGGCCGTGTGAGAGGTGAGGAGGGTGAGGAGGGTGAGGAGGGTGAGGCCGTGTGAGTGGTGAGGAGGGTGAGGAGGGTGAGGAGGGTGAGGCCGTGTGAGTGGTGAGGAGGGTAAGGAGGGTGAGGAGGGTGAGGCCGTGTGAGTGGTGAGGAGGGTGAGGAGGGTGAGGAGGGTGAGGAGGGTGAGGCCGTGTGAGAGGTGAGGAGGGTGAGGCCGTGTGAGAGGTGAGGAGGGTGAGGCCGTGTGAGAGGTGAGGAGTTTTTGAGCACTTGAGTATTTCTCCCGATTGCACTGTACAACATATTTGAGGGGTTATTTTGCAATATCAGATATATTCATTGTTGGTGTCAATTTGTCATGTTCAAATGGTGTCAATTTGTTTCTCGGGTTTCACCTTTATGCCATTCTCCAACATTCTCCCGTCAAGTTTGGTTTTTATAAATGCCCAGCAGGTTTGCACAGGAAGGCGTGTTTGTGTGCATTGTTATTGTTGTATTATTGTGTTTGTCTGATGATGCAGGCTCTGATGTGTCAGGAGAAGGGTGTGTGCGTTTCTTTTCAGCGTGCTTCTCTGACAAAGTGCTGCGTGTTTGTGCTTCCATATATCCTGGTGCCCGTGCAAATAGCCTACAACAAGACATGTTAACTGTTAGTGTACCAAATACATTCACTTGATGGACAACAGTGGTTATATGTTTGAATTTTTAGATAAATAAAACATTTTATTCATGTCTTCTGCATGGCTCTGGGTGTGTGAGTCACAGGCAGACAGGTGACAGGCTGTTACTGTCCTTTGTCCAAGATGATGGCCCATTGTGACAGATCATGGGGTGTGGTCTGGGTAATGAATATTCTGATTGGCTGCTAATTAGCCTGCTAAATTTGGGAACTGTTGTGACTAAACTTTTTTTTTTTGAGCTATTTAGATCTAGGATGTTCTAAATATTTTTCACATCATTGCATAACCAAGACTTTGATGAACAACTTTCATTTTGACAAAACAATTCATCACTATCATTTAGGGGGTGTTTTAACAACATTTGTGAGGGCAGAAAAAAATAGTCTTTATAACTTTTGTGTTTGTAGATCTATTTATAAGCTGAATGGTAGTGACCAATCTATTGATGGCAAATGTAGCTGCGATTGTCCTTCAACTTAAAATATAAATCACTTCGGAGTAAGTGTGCGTTAAGTTGAGGAAATTTAAATTAAGTGTAGTCCAGTTTAAAAATGCATTCAAGGCAAGGCAAGTTTATTTGTATAACACATTTCAGCCACAGGGCAATTCAAGGTGCTTTACATGAGACATTAAAAGCATTAAAACAAAAAGCAAGACATTATAGACATTTAAAACAAAAGGCAGGACAAATTAAAAGCATTAAAACAAAAAGCAAGTCATTATAGACATTTAAAACAAAAAGCAGGACAAATAGAATACAGGAATAAAAGTTACAGTGCAGTATACTGATAAACATATTAAAACACATTAAAGAATTCATTTGCGCCATACTTTACAAATTTGACAAGGTACACACAAACGGCTGATGTGACTGTGAAGGACACTTGTTGTGTGTTTAAAGGACTATGCTCGTTTTTGACAACCTGGACCTTATTTACGACATATTATAAGAAGTTTGACTCACCCAGATCACTTTTGTGTTGTTCGGAGGCCGGTAGAAGAAATTTAAAATCCAGCGCGAGCCAGTATATCCATGTAATGGCGGCGCACGGGGCAAAGGGAATGCAGTTTCTAAAAATCCATTTTCGGCCGCTAAACGGTTGTTTTCATCAATCACATTGCATGAATCGACAGTTGATATTCCTCTACGCGAGCCATTCTTTCGGTTTTCAAATACGTGGTCTGTAGCCACTGTAATATGATCTTTACACTGGCTATGCTCCCTCACATTCTCTGCGCTACGATCGGATTGTTGCTGACGAATGACGACGACAATATTCTCGGCACCAACTACGATCGTAGCGCAGAAAATGTGAGCCGGAGAATAGCAGGCTGCGCGCTGGCCTGTGCGCATGCGTGCTGGAGCAAGTGGGGGAGAGGCTTGTAAAGATCATTACAGTGGCTACAGACCACGTATTTGAAAACCAACCGAAAGAATGGCTCGCGTAGAGGAATATCAACTGTCGATTCATGCAATGTGATTGATGAAAACAACCGTTTAGCGGCCGAAAATGGATTTTGAGAAGCTGCATTCCCTATGCCCCGTGCGCCGCCATTACATGGATATACTGGCTCGCGCTGGATTTTAAATTTCTTCTACCGGCCTCCGAACAACACAAAAGTGATCTGGGTGAGTCAAACTTCTTATAATATGTCGTAAATAAGGTCCAGGTTGTCAAAAACAAGCATAGTCCTTTAACTGGACTGTGTGTTTAACTGAACTGTGTGTTTAACTGGACTGTGTGTTTAACTGGACTGTGTGTTTAACTGGACTGTGTGTTTAACTGGACTGTGTGTTTAACTGGACTGTGTGTTCCTCCGTGCAGGTCAGCGGGCGTCTGGCCATCTTCTACGCATCCGTCTACGCTCACTATGTGGACAAAGGAGACCCGGCGATGGCCGTCACGCTGACCATCTTCCACAATACGGTGAACGCACGCACACACACACACACTCACGCGCACGCATTCACTCGCTCGCTCGCACGCACACACACACTCGCACACCCACGCACACACACGCACGCACTCACACACACACACGCACTCACGCACGCACTCGCACACTCGCACGCACGCACTCACGCACGCACTCTCACGCACGCACTCTCACGCACTCACACACACACACACACACACACACACACACACACACACACACTCGCACGCACTCACTCACGCAAGCACTCACTCACTGCCTGACATCTTCTGCCTCTCGTGTGCTCTCTCTCTCTCTCTCTCTCTTTCTCTCTCTCTCTCTCTCTCTCTCTCTCTCTCTTTCTCTCTCTCTCTTTCTCTCTCTCTTTCGCTCTCTTTTTCTCTCTCTTTCTCTCTATTTCTCTCTCTTTCTCTCTCTCTCTCTGTCTATCTCTCTCTCTTTCTCTCTCTCTCTTGCTCTCTCTCTCTATTTCTCTCTCTCTCTTTATCTCTCTCTTTATCTCTCTGTCTCTTGTCTTATAGCTGCGGTGCTGTGGACTGGTGGGTGCGTTGGACATCCTGGTGAAAAAGACGTGTCCTAACCATAGCTTTCTGGAGACCTTCACCATGCCTGTGAGTATACTAATATGACCTCACTATACCTGTGAGTATACTAATATGACCTCACTATACCTGTGAGTATACTAATATGACCTCACTATACCTGTGAGTATACTAATATGACCTCACTATACCTGTGAGTATAATAATATACTAATATGACCTCACTATACCTGTGAGTATACTAATATGAACTCTCTTCACTATACCTACGTAGGCCTAGTCCTAAACTATAAGAATCTCCGTTTACTAGTCGATACATTTTTACAATGATTAGGCTAGACGTTTTTTTTATTTTTTTTATCTCAGTCGACGGTTGAATATTTATTTGACAGCTCTTGGAAAGCCCCATGGAACATAGGCCTAATAAAATGAAAAAACCTTAGTGACCGCGGTAGATGCGGTGCGCGACAGTCCTAGCTTTAACAGTGTATTTTGACAGATAGGCCTACAGATGTGTATCCTGATCGCATCGTGTTCGCCTAGTCAACAGGATCAATTGTTCCTTGGCATGAGTGAATAAGAATCTTTAATTCATCTTGGTAAGGATGGACTCGCTGACATTGAACCCCCTGTCTGGGAGCTACTCTTCTAGTTTGCACTTTATGCGGTGTTTTGATTCCCCTGTGGAATGCTGCACGAGCTCTCGCTGCCACTATGACGCCTAATTGACGTCATGTAAGAAACGTCTATAAAAGTTTATTCCCGAGAGATTCATGTCATTCTGGATTCGTGATTAATAGCTAATGGTTACATTCAGTTATTTATCGATGACTACACCGTTCAACCAGCCACCGTTGTGCGGCGCTGCTTTGGCTGACCTGGGGCCTGTTGTTGGTGCTGGTCTGGGTACAGCCATCATCACCGGCCAGTACCTCTACCGACGTTACAGTGAGTAGCCTAGTCAATACTTGCCCACTACTAGCCTACTGATGATGGTAAAGTGAGGCGTCTGCACAATTAATGCATCTCTGTCGATATGTAGACATCTACTATACTGATCCCTTGAGCTATTGAGCTGCAGGTGTTCGTCAATAACACACGAGGGAGTAGCCTAGGCCTTTATTGTGGTGATTGGCACGGCTGTGCTGGGGCACGTGCACGACGCGAACCCAATGTAAGCTCAAGGGATAGATAGATAGATGGATGTGTGTGCGTGTGTGTGTGTGTGTGCGTGCGTGTGTGTTCTTGTTCAGATACCGGCAGTGGCCCACAGCATCAGGCCCCTTACCTCAGCGCTGTCCCACATGCTCCTCCCCCTCCCTCTACCATCAGTCGCCAGCGGCTCACCGTTGACCAGCTCCTCTTCATTAAGGTGCTGGGCGAGGGAGGCTTTGGCACGGTAAGATAAGCACTACAACACTGTCCTCTCTCACTGCCAACACAAGCCACTCTCCAAGACTGGGGGCGGGGGTGGACCAACGGTGGTGGAGGGGCTTCTTAAACTTGATGAGCTCTGAATAGAATACTAGTGAAGTGTATTGAATGTAATACTAGTGAAGTGTATTGAATATAATACTAGGGAAGTGTATTGAATATAATACTAGGGAAGTGTATTCCAACCTCTCCCTCCGGTCGTCAGGTCTACCTAGCTGAGCTGAAGCGGCAGAGAGGGACGCATGTAGCCGTGAAGGTTCTGGAGAAACGGGAGGTTCTCCAGAACAACAACTTGAAGTTCATGGTGGAGAGGCAGGTGTTGACCCTGGCTAGGAACAACCCCTTCCTCGCCCACCTGTACTCCACCTTCCAGAACAAGGTGAGATCTACCTCCTCACTTCTCAAATACTACTTGGTCGTTCCGGAAACTGGATGGGGGGTTAAGTCCCTTGCTCAAGGGCACAACGGTAGCTTGGAAATGGCCTGGGGCCTCATTTATAAACGTTGCGTAAGTACAAAAGCGTGCGTAACCCATGCTGAGCAACTTTCTACGCAACTTTCGGTATTTATAAAAAACGAGCTGAGCGATAAGTTGGCGGAAGGTGTGCGTAACTCTACGCACACTCCGACCCTCCTGTAACTACGTTTCTGGAGAAAGGGGAAAACGCGACTCCGATGGCGGAGGGATGAAACTCGGGAAAGTCTGCGAAACACATGACATAAACGGAATCAATCGCCACCGTAGCCTAATCACGAAATAATGTCGGCATTGCTTTGGATGTGTCTGTGAATTGACCCATTTGTGTCATAATATAATGTTATGTTGTAGGCCTCGAGCTGCTGACCGGCCAGAAGCCCTACTACGGCATTGATGTCATCACGGTGATTCGCACCATCAAAGCCATGGACCTCGGATGCTTCTTTACTGAGGAGAGTGACCTGGCCAGTGACCTGCTGGACAAGGTCTGTTAAGCACACACACACACACACACACACACACAATATATATATATATATATATATATATATATATATATATATGAATGAAATTCATAATTCAGCAACATTTGTGTGGGTCACCGAGCCCCATCTCCTATCTCCCCCACAGCTGTTGGATGTGGACCCCAGGTGTAGGTTGGGAGAGGTGGGCAACATCAGGGACCACCCCTTCTATGACACCATCAACTGGTCCGCTCTGGAGAAGAGAGCGGACCAGAGAGATGATTGGTCTATTAAGTCTGTTGATTAACTGACTTCTTATTTACTGATATTAGATTTGTATTTAAAGGCATAGTATGCTTACTATGCTATTTTGGACATTTAGCCCTAATTGTGGTCTGTCCCTGTCCACTTCCATTGTAAAGACATTTGAGTCGGAAGGAAATCTCTACAGTATCTAGCTCAGTGAAATGATGGTCTCATGTGTCAGGTTCATGTTAGACAGACCGCAAATGTCCAAAATAGCATACTTATCCGTTAAGGTACAAATGACTGTTGATTTCAGAGCCTCAGTAATGTATCAGTTCTTAGACGGTCAGCAGGATGTGGTCTGCATATTAAATGCAGCAACATTAGTGTGATAATTGTCTTTCTTCCACAACAAGTGGGGACAAGTAGGGACTCTACTATGAAGCCTGTTCCAGTCATATCAGAACACATTTTAGAGAAAGGAGAACATATTACTGGGACCATAGTCCTTATTTCTAGAACATTCTAGAGAGAGAACATATTACTGGGACCATAGTCCTTATTTCTAGAACATTCTAGAGAGAGAACACATATTACTGGGACCATAGTGCTTATTTCTAGAACATTCTAGAGAGAGAACACATATTACTGGGACCATAGTCCTTATTTCTAGAACATTCTAGAGAGAGAACACATATTACTGGGACCATAGTGCTTATTTCTAGAACATTCTAGAGAGAGAACACATATTACTGGGACCATAGTCCTTATTTCTAGAACATTCTAGAGAGAGAACACATATTACTGGGACCATAATGCTTATTTCTAGAACATTCTAGAGAGAGAACACATATTACTGGGACCATAGTCCTTATTTCTAGAACATTCTAGAGAGAGAACACATATTACTGGGACCATAGTCCTTATTTCTAGAACATTCTAGAGAGAGAACACATATTACTGGGACCATAGTGCTTCATTCTCCATGCGACTAGTTGCTTGTTGCTCACAGCCCTTTTCTGTCAATCATCAGGAGCAAGTCTGCAGCGAGTCAAACCTGGAAGACTCTGAGGACACTGAGGACTCTGAGGACTCTGAGGACTCCGAGGACTCTGAGGACTCTGAGGACTCTGGGGACTCCGAGGACTCCGAGGACTCCGAGGACTCTGTAGATCAGGAGCTGTTTGCAGGGTTCTCGTACATTGACCCCAAAATGGAGGACCTCATGAAAGAGTCATGTCCAGCGGTCGAGGCTGATGTGGAACAGTCAAAGAGTGGTGTCAATCATCAGGAGCAAGTCTGCAGCGAGTCTGACCTGGAAGACTCTGAGGACTCTGAGGACTCCGAGGACTCCGAGGACTCTGAGGACCTCATGAAAGAGTCATGTCCAGCGGTCGAGGCTGATGTGGAACAGTCAAAGAGTGGTGTCAATCATCAGGAGCAAGTCTGCAGCGAGTCTGACCTGGAAGACTCTGAGGACTCCGAGGACTCCGAGGACTCCGAGGACTCTGAGGACTCCGAGGACTCCGAGGACTCTGTAGATCAGGAGCAGTTTACAGGGTTCTCGTACATGGACCCCAAAATGGAGGACCTCATGAAAGAGTCATGTCCAGCGGTCGAGGCTGATGTGGAACAGTCAAAGAGTGGTGAGTGGAGAAATAACTGACCGTAGAATGTGTTCGGTCAGAATCGAGTATTTCAGAGCGCCATGTAATGAAACTCTAAATGCTGGATATTTCTCTCTCTCTCTCCCTCCCTCCCTCCCTCTCTCCCCTTCACACCCTCACAGAGACCGGCGTGTCACCATGGCTGTGCTTTGGCGCTGCTGCCCTCGCCACGGGGGCTCTGTTTTGGTGGCTATCATGAGACACACACACACACACACACACACACACACACACACACACACACACACACACACACACAGCCCTAGGGACAACCACAACAATTGCACATTTTATGAGAAAGGTTTTTGTGTTTCTTGGCATCATTCACTTCAGAGCTGTGATTGGTTGGTTGGTTCTTCAACACTGATCTCTCATGCAGTAACTGACCCACGTCTGACCTCACTGACCTGCATAGGAGTTCACTGAAAGCACCACTCACCTCTGGGAAAGACCTCCACGTTTCCCAGGCAGTCTTCTTTCAGTCTGGGAGAGTCACACACTGTGTTTGGACATAGGGCCTCATTTACCACTCACCCATGACGTTGTTGGTTGATTGAGGTGATTTTCAGCTGCTTCATTTCTGCCCCTCGTTTGGGCGTTCACGTCATGATAATGTTGCCCAATGTAATGATAATGCTGCCCAATGTAATGGTACCATCTTCCTGTCTGTCTGTCTATCTCAAAGTCAAAGTCAGGGATATTTGTCCCATACAGTAGAATCTCAGAGATCTGAACCCATCTGGGGTCATTCGGATTACTGAAATGTTCATAACTCTGAAAGTGACGTCAAAATACACCAATTTTACAAAATAGAATATTTATTTCATTTACACCCGGACTAAATCAATGAATGTCCTCTATAACAACCAGAGTGGCATTGAAATTGCAATTAAATAACCAGCTATACTTGTATTTTGTAGCCATTTTGTCACGTTTAAATGTAGTAAAATGTTCAATTTGACAGCTACTTCCGGTTTTGACACTCGTTCAGTTGAACGGTCTTTTTGGATCTCTGAGGTTCTACTGAGGTTTTACTGTACTACATCATATAGGCATAACAAGTAGTGAAATGTTCTTCCGTTGTCCCTGTATGATGTAGTGTGACAAATATACCTGACTATGACTTTGAGATAGATAGATTTCTATCTGTCTGTCTGTCTGTCTGTCGTTCTTTTGGTTGATCTATCTGTCTATCCGTCTGTATGTTCGTCTATCTATCTATCTATCTATCTATCTATCTATCTATCTATCTATCTATCTATCTATCTATCTATCTATCTATCTATCTATCTATCTGTCTATCTGTCTGTCTGTCTGTCTGCCTGCCTGTCTGTCTGTCTGGGGGTTAATTTGAGTTTTGTCTGGGGTTAATATCATTTTTGAAGTCAAACTATTATTGAATCATTTACTTTATTGAATCATTTACTTTATAGGGGCATATTATCTCTGCTACTTCACATTACCTACCTAATTTAGTGCTAATGTAGTGACATAGATGGATAGGCAGACAGACAGATAGGCAGGCAGACAGACAGACAGACAGACAGACAGACAGACAGATAGATAGATAGATAGATAGATAGATAGATAGATAGATAGATAGATAGATAGATGGATAGATAGAAAGATAGATAGATAGATAGACAGACAGACAGACAGACAGATAGACAGACAAACAAACAAACAAAAAAGTTTTCAATTGCGGACTGGGGCTTTGAGTGAGTTTGGTAGCGGATGCTTGATGGTACCATTACATTGGGCAGCATTATCATTACATTGGGCAGCATTATCATTACATTGGGCAGCATTATCATTACATTGGGCATCATTATCATGACGTGAACGCCCAAACGAGGGGCAGAAATGAAGCAGCTGAAAATCACCTCAATCAACCAACAACGTCATGGGTGAGTGGTAAATGAGGCCCTATGTCCAAACACAGTGTGACTCTCCCAGACTGAAAGAAGACTGCCTGGGAAACGTGGAGGTCTTTCCCAGAGGTGAGTGGTGCTTTCAGTGAACTCCTATGCAGGTCAGTGAGGTCAGACGTGGGTCAGTTACTGCTGGAGAGATCAGTGTTGAAGAACCACCCAACCAATCACAGTTTTGAAGTGAATGATGCCAAGAAACACAAAAACCTTTCTCATAAAATGCGTGATTGTTGTGGTTGTCCCTTAAACACACACTTACACACACACACACACACACCATAAAGACACTCTTCACCCGCCACCCCCCCACCCCGCCATGAAGCCACTATGTGAGGATGCTGTTCGTTGACTACAGTTCAGCGTTCCACATCATAGTCCCCCTCAGACTCCACCAAACTCTGGGACTCAACCCCGACCTGCGCAGCTGGATCCTGGACTTCACCTCTGACCCTCAACACTGGAGCCACCAGTGTTGCATCCTGAGCCCTCTCCTCTCCTCCCTCCCCTTTCCACCCATGACTGCGTAGCCACGCACAACTCCACTATTGATTAGGTTTGCTGATGACACAATGGTAATAGGCCTGATTATGGACAACGATGAGGCGGCCTATAGGAGTGAAGTCAAGGAGCTGATCGTGGTCTACAGGAAGAGAGGAGAGAGGCTGGACCCCATCACCATCAGTGGATCCACCGTAAAGAGAGTCAGCAACTACAAGTTCCTAGTGTCCATATCACTGAGGACCTGACCTGGGAGGTGCACACCGCCCATGTGGTGAAAAAGGGACAGCAACGCCTCTTTCACCAAGTTTAACACGGGGCCCAAGATCCTAGGGGCCTTCTCCAGAGGCAGGACCCAGAGCATCCTGACCGGGAACATCACAGCGTGGTGAGGGAACCGCTCCGCCCTCAACCACAAAGCACTGCAGACTGCGGTGTGGACCGCCCCGCGCGTATCGCTGGATGTGAGCTTCCCTCCGTCCACGAGCCGTACGACAGCCGGAGCGCCGGCAGAGGGCGCAGGGTCATCAGAGAGCGCAGGGTCATCAGAGAGCGCAGGGTCATCAGAGAGCGCAGGGTCATCAGAGAGCGCAGGGTCATCAGAGACCCCGGCCCCCCGGGGGAGGGGAGACCCTGGGAGTCCAGGAGCACTGGAGAGGACATGCTGATGAGTGGAGACATGCTCATCCAGAACCACATCTGAACCACATCTGAACAATGACAAGTGCTTCATAAATACTCTATTATTATTATCATTATCATTATTATTAATGAGGCTGGCTGGTCACTGCCAGAGACACCAGGAGCTTCCAGCCAGCAAACTGGGTCCAACACACCGGCATCGATCACGAGGGCGTCCCGCACTGACGTACCGTGTGTGGACGTACCGGTACTTAAGAAATACGCAGGGGCGGAAAGTACCGGCGAGCCAGCCAGATGCAATGAGGATCGGTAGTTCTGGAAACGCCGATGGACGGCTCGTCCGAGGAGGTCCTAAAGAGAGATCTCTAACACGCCATGTTTCAGCCGCTGCCGTCTGGGAAACGGTGTCACAGCCTCAGGGACCTGCAGGTTCAGGGACAGATTTTTCCACCAGGCAACCAAGCTCTTGAATAATGGACACTAATGCCCTGTTGCCTGTCTGGCTGTGACACACACACACACTCAGACTGTGCATACACAAACACGCCAACATGTATTCAATGCACATTTGCACTTTTGATGCACTGTACACTTTGCACACGCCATATATTTCTATTGTATTTTATTGCTTTGTTTTTATTATATTGTATTTGTTTTGTATCATTATCTTATTCTATTATACTTAGTTATATAAACCCATGTTACTCTCTTATACTTGAATAATGTAACAAATAAAGAATCTAGCATCATCTTTGGGTTTTTGTTATTACTGTATATCTTTTGTTCATCCATTAAATATGTTATGTTGATATGTTCTTGGTGCGACAAGCAGCATAAATTACATGGAATCTGATCTTTTCAATTCTGATTACTTGTGTCTAGCAACAAGAACAAAGCATTATGGCGCGTTCCAGGCAACCCGTAACTCGTGTTTTTCAGACCTTCTACACGTGAAAATGCACTGGAATGGCAGTCAAACCCGTAACTTCCCACCCGTGAACTCGTACCAGATCAACTCCCAGTTGCGCTCTCTGACGTCACACAGCCCTCTAAGCAAGATGGCAGCCCCCATGGGTATGGCGACAAAGATAACTTTAGGGCAACGTAAAGTAAATTTGTACCTTGTAATCAAAATAATACAAACGATTATGCACTACAATCTGCTATGTGTATTTAATGATGCACAAATATGTTGACAAGAGATAGCTAGTGCTAGCTAGCTAACATTAAGGTAAACCTGAACGTGACCATGCATACGGCGAAAAGTCGATGATGTCAATAAATAAAATGTAACGTACGATTTCTTAGCATAGCGAAATTAGGCATACAATGTTTAGCTTGCCAGCTCTGACAATGTGCCAAATCTCAAGCTTTTACCATATCGGCTTGTTTACATTTATCCAGAATGCCACGCATTCAGACAGTTTGCCTGGAACGCCGACAAAGTCGTGAGTCGTGACTTGAAGTTGTAACTTACGGGCTCAAAATCCTATCTGGAACGCGGCATTATTTTCCAAGTGTCCTCCAGCTTCTTGAAGAAGCCACCTGTGTTAACCATGGAGGTATAATATAACTGGAGACGGCATTGAAAATGGCTGCCTATTCATTTCAATGAAAGTTGCTCACCGGCGCATGAAGCCATTTGACGTAGTGGCCAAAGCTCGGTATTGCAGGTCACGTGACGGCATGCGGCCCAAGACCCTTATTTCCCATGGTTTGTGGATTGTGATAGATAGGGCTAGATTGGACATTGTCCTGTCCAATAATTATACCCCCCTCCCCCAACCGACTCGACAGTACTGACATCAGTGGACAGTTCCCACCACTGTTAGGCCAGGACAGAAAAAAGCCATGGCCACGCCAATCTGCCGTAGGGGGGCTTGGAGCAACTGGGGAACCAATCACCTCAAGGCAGCAGAGCTTGACCACAGCCTGGAGGTAGGAGGGAGCTGTTCATTTGCCCTGTAGGCTTGCACCACAGTCCTAAACTGGATGGGACAGCGCAGGGAGCCAGTGCTGAGAACGGAGTAGGGAAGTTGTGTGGAAGAGCATGGGGCCGTTGAACACCAGGTCAGCAGCAGCTTTCTCCAGGAGTCTGATGGCCAACGCTGCAGGATGGCAGCAAGTAGGGAGTTGCAGGAGTCCAGGCGGGAGATGACAACAGCCTGGATGAGCACTAGCGACGAATCACAGCCAGATTTCTTTCCTAGCACAAAGTTTGATAAAAGAGATGAGTATTAGCAAAGGCAAGGATAATGATTATATCAGTGTACAATAAGCTATGATGGGGAGGAATTACACTATTAATTTGATTTCCAGGCATGGCATATACATGGCATGCTTACTTGCAATGGTAATAATGCCTTCAGGTAATAACACTAACTATGCTTGATTAATTTGATGTATAATGTGGCAAATGCTATAGTAGCAGCAGCAAGCATCAGCCCACTATAGCTAAATAACGCCAGACAAGATTACAGACTGTAATCAATGTATGAACAATGTCACATTGATCATGCTCAACATTATGTTAAAATTGAAATACATCTGAGACCTCCGAACGTAACGTTAGCATTAACTAACGTTAACCCTAAGCCGTTAGCATTAGCTACCGTTAGCATAGCTCCCTAGCCTATCAATATAGTTGATGTTAATATAAAGAAATGTAACATTAGATAATGTTAGCTAAGTTATTCAACATTGACCCACTTACCCTCTAGATATTTTCCAACGATGTCCTAAAGTAACCACATGTCATGATCATTTGCATCATAGACATACGTTCATATCTATGATTAGCATGATCATAGCAGTTTCATTGCTAAAAGCATAGCAAATGCTTGCCGACGTCATTACATGACATCCTATCCAATCAGAGGCAGAGTAGGGCGGGTCTTCCTATGGTGACGGGTTTTCCGCCGAGCTCGCAGGACTCTTGAACGCGCGACCAGCGTCCCCGAGGCTCGTGCACAGCACATGTTTCAAATGGCTCGATACAGGTATTGGTGGCTTCAAAAACAAACAAAACCCCATTGTATTAAAAGTTAATATTGATAAGATTGGTCTCTGATGCTGAATGATACCGAGAAAAATTTTGTTTTCCTTTTCTAGCCCTATCTATCATAATCCACAAACCATGGGAAATAAGGGTCTTGGGCCGCATGCCGTCACGTGACTTGCAATACCGAGCTTGGCCTGAAAGCCCATGGTGGCTTCAATGCGCCAAGCTGATCCTGGGGGCTTGGTGTTAACGCCTCTCAGCTGCCAATATGGCTGACAAGGCCAGGATTGCATCATGGGAATTGCAGTTTTAAGGGGATGGGCAGATATATTCCTTCAGGCAGCCTCAGGGGTGCCACACAGTATGAAAGAAGTGACAGATTGAAAGATCGCGTTGTTTCAGGTAACCAGGTACTAAAAGGGTTATACGGCAGCAATGAGAGCTGCTGTTGTGCAAACTTTGCCAATCCACACAAACACCTACTGTACTGTAGCATAGAGGTGAAAGGTCACACTTAACCAAACCACACTAACACCTACTGTACTGTAGCATAGAGGTGAAAGGTCACACTTTATCAAACCATACAAATACCTACAGTCAGGGGTGAAAATTAACTTTTTGGCTCACGGTGAGTCACCTGCGAAGGGGACTGTAGATTAAAAAATCTACCGGCCAAGTTTTTTTTCTTTTCAGATAGCCTTCCAAAATCTAGTCGCCAATTGGAAATTTTACCTGCATTTGGCCGGTGGCAGGTGTTAATTTTCAGCCCTGCCTACAGTACTCTACTGTAGCATAGAGGTGAAAGGTCAGACTTAAACAAACCACACTAACACCTACTGTAGCATAGAGGTGAAAGGTCAAATGTTACCAAACCACACTAACACCTACAGTACTGTTGCATAGAGGTGAAAGGTCAAACTTTACCAAACCACACTAACACCTACTGTAGAGATGAAAGCAAAACAACAAGTGCATGTGTGGAGAGGACATCTTTAGACAATACTCCAATGCATTTTAATAACCTACATACTCCACACTGAGGAATGTCCATAAGCTGCCCCTGCTCGTATTTTGCAGGTAATCAAAATCAATGTGCTTCCTGTCTATCGCTGAGGTCCATCGCTGACCCTTGGTAAAGCTGCCATCTAATGGGTCCTTGCAAGAGGGAAATCGGCAAGAGAAAATTAATTGGCACAAGACAGGATGACAAAAATGGTCATACCATATATACAGATAATTGACCTTTTGGGTAAAGAGGTCCACATACCTAATGTTTTGTGGACAAGGTTACATTCTATAGAAAAGGGAATTATGATACCATTGGATTATACATACAGATCCATACCACCACAAAGCCATGCACATAAAACAGGTTAATGGAAATCTCGAGCTTTACACTAATAACTAGCTAAGACAAGAACTAGATAACTATTTACGTTAACCTAGCTGGCTACAGGCTCATTAAATAATACACAACATCACAAATAGATATGTTTTATATAAAACATAAACTAACGTTAGATCGTTGAACACAAGTTAACTAGTGGCTAACGTGCACAACGTCACGCCTTAGCAAGTGGGCATAAAGTACTGTGGCGCTGATTGTAGCTAGCTATGCTAACTATGCTAATGTTAACTAAAACTAGGGATGTGCGCAGCGACTATTTTCACTGATGACTAGACGGTGGTTTTGTAACCGATTACACGACTAGTCTAAAAACAGGATTCCTACGTTTCTACAAGTGTTAGTTAGAAAAATTGAGGATGTTTCTCAAACTCTGCAAGCTAAGATGCATGACTATTCTTGATGCTTCGCAACCACTCAGCGGCAGCCAATTTGCACGCGTTGCGCAGGGCTGTCACACACTCTCCTTTGTTTGCCAGTGCAAAACAGTAGTTCAGCCTGTCCTTACAGCTTATTACTTAGCAAATATATAAATGTGATTTATTTTGTTTAATTGAAGAAGAGTAGGCTAGCCTATAGCCTGTAATGTTTCAGTAGGCTAAAACTAGATTTCACATAAAGACCGGGGATGTCGGAGGGCAATAAGGTGTGAAGGCAAATTTATTCAAACATTGGTCCACAAAGAATGATGCAAATAATAAAGTGAAAGAAATAGTAGCCTTCTGTGCAAATATTATGTTTTATATGGACCTGCGTGTCTGCAATACATTTCCTCTATCTTTCTAACCAACATTCAGCGGAAGCCAATTTTAACTCGTTGCGCATCTCGCTCCAAGTCTGGTTTGGCTATTTAAAACACGGAATACTTTGTGACAGTTGCTTGGATGTATAACAGTATGCATAAACCTATGTTTTGCGTTAGATTGGATGATGCATTACATCTTAAATGGTGTTGAGATACTTTAAGATGTAATGCATCATCCCCGACATGGGCGGCAGCAGTGAGTAGGCTAAACAAAGCGGAGAGCGCCGATTCGCCGGTAGAAGAAGACAGTCGATGCGCTGTGGATATAAAACATTTAAGTGTACAAATTTGCCCTTTATTTGAAAGGTAGGGGACTACAAACTGTAGCTAGCTAACCTAGCTAACGCTAACGTTACTTACAGTTGCGGAGAAAAAGCTCCTGATATCCCTCATCCTCTTCGGAGGGGGAGGCGACATTGTGGTGGATGTACCTGAACGGCTGTCAGAATCACAACTGTGGCTTGCTGTCAGCGTCTATCTGTAAGGCTGTTGGTCTTCAGATCCAGCAAAATGTAAAAAAAATGCAATGATCTATCTTAGGCAAATGAGCCAATCAAACGTGAGTTTAAAAAATATCAAAATAATACTGGGATGCATATTCACGGTGGAGGAAAGGGGTAGGCTAACGGTCTAATATGTAACTCGGAACAATGCCAACTAACTCACTCAAAATGGTATGGTCAATTCTGTCTTTCCAAACTATTGGAAGGTCATCTAAATTATCTAATATAACTGCACTCCAAAGATAATGCGAACAAGGTTGCTTAAAAGTTGGTAGGGACAATTTGGGACTCCCAAAATGTTGGTAGGACATGTCCCGACCGTCCATACGCAAACCTACGCCCTTGAATCAAACCCTAAGTATCAGTTGTTCTGTTGGACAACGTCCCAAATGCCACTGCAAGTTTCTCAATGTCCGTCACTAATAATTTGACCCCCACGCTAGGCGCGAAAAAGAAAAGCAAACTATCTTCCCAGCCTCCATGTTGAGTGAGTAAGCCGTCCACAACCCCCGCCCTAGTCTCTCTCCTAGTACGGTGGATTTAAGAATGTTGAATCGGTCTTTCTCCCACTATCCCTTTAACCTCCTACCGCTGAGTCCTGCAATCCTGATGGGTAACCACCCCTGGCAAGGTAAACCCCCAAACAAACAGGAACCCGTCCAGTTCCTTGGTAGGACCGTATAGGCAGTCTCCCCCCTAGGGTGAGCAAGTTCCGTCTACCACATTTCGGAGCAGTATAAAGCTTAGTATGCAGACACTGGCTGTGCCCCACATTCCCTGCTCCCCTCTCTCTCTGTAGACAAAAACAGCCCTGGGTTTTCTGCGGAAGAGACACTGGAGAACTGATCTGAGCCCACTTTTGCGGTCCTAACCCCCCGTTCTCTGTAGGTCCCTCCAGAGTGGAATCTAACACCATCATCTGAACAATCCCTCTTTCTAATTCAGCGGGTGCTACTTCCCTGGAATACTAGATGTATCGTAGCATTAAAGTAGAGTTAAAGGGGTGTGCCATTTGAGGCACTCCGCTCGCTTGGGAGTCTGGCATCCGCCTACACACAAAACATGATGACACATTCTTGTCTGACGTAGCTACCTCCTAAGCTCCATTTTAAAGCGAGGTTTTCCACAGCTGACGGTGTTGGTCTAACCATGGAAAACCACAGGAAGATAAGACACAAACCCTTCCTGATAGCAACTTGAAACCACCCAAATCTAGTCTGTGAGTTCGAATCAACGTGTCTTCTCCATGAGAGACGTTCTTTAATTGCTGTGTGTATCTCTGCTGTGAAAGGAAAATTACTCCAAACCCGAGCGTCCCCGTCCCAGAGATGAAACCCTTTTTAGCAAAATACACTTCACAATACCCCCGTCTCCGTTTTAATGAGTATATCTCAAGTGCAACCTGGAGTTTTTATTCACAGAATTACAATAACCTACACCCTCCACATCCTTTCCCTGACCAGCAAGCTGTGAATGGAAGATGTGGTTATTGTGTGGTGTGAAAGTTCAAATGTCCCGTCTTGGTCGTTGACGTCTCCACCCGGAGTAGTGTAGTCCTCCCTGCTGAACTCCAGCACACATAGCCACCGTGTCCCAAGTCAACCTGGAAGTCCTTCTCCCCAACTCCACCTGTTAGCACAGAAAAACACAAGATAACTGCGACAGTATCATTCATTCCACAACTCTGATTGTGATAGCATATCTCTCACTCTCTCTCTCACTCTCTCTCTCACTCAGACCAGATCTAGAGGTTATTGTTTTGCAAAATCCTTATTGTTTCATTTCTTAAGAGCCGCTGCGATTCCAGACTTCAACCTTTGGGAAGGTTTTCTAAACCTGCCTACGGTCTTAGCACCCATTCTCTCTAGCCCTTTAGCAGCGCTACAGTCATCCAAGCAGTGGGCACAAATTAGAACATTACGGGACGTAATTCTCTAATTTGTCATCTTCATCCCGAGTGGGCCCCCGTACCTAAAACGTACAGTTCTTTAGCTCAAGGAGCAACAGCTGCCACGACTGTCCCTAGTCAAACAGGTAAAGAATTGTGTACTCTTACGTTTTCCCTCACATACAAATCCAAATTTTGCATAATAGGTACTCATGATGTGGACTGCTAATATAGTGTCTTGCAAAATCTATTTAATTACTGAGGGTGAAGGGTGGTAGACATATTGCCCTGTTCCTCTAAACATGTCAGAAATCACGTGGTCCTGTGGAGTGTGCATGTCAGCCAACAAGAGGGTCACCCACTCTCACTCTCTCTCCCTCCCTCCCTCCCTCCCATGCTCTCAGTTGCCAGCCTCCCATTTCTTGTTTGAACTGAGCAAAAAGCAGGTGAACGGGACAGGAAGAGGCCCTAGGACGGGGACAGGTGTGGCCAGGGGCAGTCCTGGGACAGCCCCACAGGCTCTGTGAGTCTGTCTTGTTGTTCAGTTAAATGCCCTCATGAGTATTAACAGAAGAGCACCATATACATATGCACACATACACTCTAACATGTCGCTCTCTCCTCAGCTCAGCCCAATGGTCTCTGATGGTTCTGTCTGGCCAACCCGAGGTGGAGAAACACCTGATCATCAATATAGGCACACGTAAGTACAAATGCGCATACGTTTCCATAGACGGGATAAACAAATGGGAATATTGATATTGAGTTAATGTAAGCGGTAGACATGTGAGATTCATAAGACACATCACTGACACCAGTGACGCCACAATATCAGGGAAATTGTGAAATTGCTTCCCTGTAGTGTAAACTTGCAAGATTCGCTCAGTTATTAAAGGAGTAGTAAAGGGAAAATGCATGTTTAGCCCTGTTTAAAGGTTACTTATGATCATATACAATGGTTCAGATCAAAACGTTGACAAAACTAGTACTTTTGAGAAAGTCTGATAATTGCTCTACCACCGTTTTGGTCATACAATGGATGTGGGTGGGCACCTTGAAAAATCTTTCAAAAACATGTTAAACTCTTGATTTCAAAGACAAGAAGCTCCGCTATAGAAGCGGAACCAATTGATACGGAACCATCTTAAGGTTTTACGGTTTCCGGGGGAAGGAAAATGCAGTTGCGAACACAATGTTGCGTCAGGAAAAAATGCCGGAGTAAGCCGGCTCAAGAGGTGGAAGAAGGTGCACGAATGCATGCAGAGTCGAGTCTGGTCACTACTATATAGAGGGCACTTTGAATAATTAATGAGAATGTATGACCCTATCAATTTGATATGCAAATGAGGTCCATTTAATTTTATGACATGCAGCTGTGCTCTGTCCGGATCTGGATGCCCTCCCCCCCCATCACCGAGTGGTCAGTCTTGACATTTTGTGCCCTGTGTAAGGATTTATGACATCAGAATCTCCTAGCTAGTTCTCCCCCCTGAATGTTGCTGCCCCCTGAGAATGTTGCTGTGTGTGTGAGTGTGTGTGCTGTAGCCATTTTCATTGTCCCACATGATTTCCTGAAATTCCCCCTATCCCACATTTTGCACACCCAACCTTTCATCCTGTCCTGAATTGTGATTTAAGAGGGAAACTTAATCTAAAACATCCTACTGTCCATACCACTCTTAAAAGCATGTGTCTCAGTTTGTGGGTAGCCCTCTGCAATGGTCTTGATGTGGAAACAAAAATGAGCAATAATGTTGATACCTTTAAATGCAGTTACAAACAATCATTTATGAACATGTACGAGGGGCTCGTAAGTTGATTTTGTTTAGAAAATGTGATTAATTATTGTTATTAGTGTTTATTTATTTTTACTATTTATTTCTAGGTTTGTGAGCACACACACATGCGCACACACACACATACAAGTTGTTGATTGATTGATTGATTTAAATTGTAAGGAGGGGTAGGACAAGATGAGCTTTTGCTTCCTATTACCCCTTTCTCGAACTTATCATTTGTATTTTATAGGGACTAGGTGTTATCCTTGTATATAGAAACTTACTGTTTACTTTTATTGTGTTTTTATGTTTTGATTGTTCAAGATAAATAAAAGATCAAAACTGGTAAAAAAAATTAAATAAAAAAACAGTACAATTATTTTGTCAAAATGTACACTACTATCACTGACACTGACTAAGAGGTGTGTATCTCACAAACTGGTGAATGGCTTTGCATCCCCCCCCCCCCACACACACACCCCTTCACATCGGACAAGGATAAACCCCCAGTTTGGCATCTCTGTATATCAGGATTTATACAGTACTATAATACCATATTAATACCACAAACTAATCATGTATTTTTATTTGTAAAACACTTTACATCATAAGAAAAATGACTTTAACCCATCTTATTTTTATTTTTTATTTTTTTTTATCCCAGGGCTAAACACACACACACACATTTTCATTTTATTTATTTATTTGAACAGGGACATTAATCAACCACAGGGGTAAATGTGTCAGTCTTAGCAAAAAAGCTAAATTTTAACTGCAGTCCTTGAGGCCAGATATAATAAGCCATCGCTAAATGGAAAAAGGTTATAGTTAAGAACATAGCACACACTGTATAGACTCTGCTAAAACAGACAACAAAGACATCAACAAGGCAGACAATTGAGACAGACATTTAGTTCACTTATTCGCTTGGGAGAGTCACGATTCATGGTCACACAGTTGATTGTGAAGAAGCCAGTTCTTCAGGCTGAGTTTAAAAGAGTGATGTTTGAGCAGTGCATATGTGCAGAGGCAGGGCGTTCCAGAGGTGCGCTGCTTTTATAGAAAATGCAGACAGGCTGAAGGAAACTTTCCTATATGGAGTAGCACAATCATCTCTCTCGAAAGATCTACACATCTGGACTTGTTACAGTAATGGCTGGGGATCATTGGGGGCCCAAAGTGCCTTGATCACCCAATACACATTTGACACAGAACATGACAGATACAATAGGGGCCTGGTAGCGCGTGCGAGAGAGAGAGAGAGTGACCGCATGCTCAGGGGTGCGTAACATCGTGCGTGGAGAGACGGAGGTTGAGTAGAGAACTCGCTGCGTTTAGGAATAGTGGTCGGTCAATGGCTGACAGGGAAAAAGTGAATTTTTACAACATAGCCCCTAAGACAGCAAACTCTTTCATCACACATGGTCATAAAGCCTACTAACACACACACACACCAGCCAAACTGTCACACACACACACACACACACACACACCAGCCAAACTGTCACACACACACACCAGCCAAACTGTTACACACACACACACACCCACCCACCCACCCACAGCCAAGGCCCCCACCCTCTGTATCTTGTCTGGATAGGAGGAAGCTAACCATGAGATCAATTGGGGGGCAAGGTGTCTACATTGATATTGTAAAATCAAGCCTATAACACATGCTCCCTCTGGGATACGAGACACCAGGATACACCCAGGGCACAGAGGTGAGGTTTTTAGAATAGCTTTTACATTAACAGTAAAAGACAACAACAACAAAACATTAAAAAAAAAAACACAAAAAAACCAAACAGGTCATCATGGGTATCACAGTTTTAACTTATCCTGAGCAATTAGCTTTGCTTTGTGGGTTACTCTGTCCATACTTTGTTCATTAACCTTAAAGGGGGAGAGGTGCTACTGTGGAGCACAGTAACATAGCTTCAAGGTGCTTCTCCAGTCCATATCAATCTTAGTCCAAATTGTCCTCAGAGGTGATCAATAAGGTTATTGTTTGACAACAGTTACTTAGTGGATCCATACAAAAACCCTGTGTTCCCCTAGAAAAACACAAGGACACAGAAGGAATATAGTAAATAAAAAACTGCATGATAAAAACAAAAGCTTAATACCAATGAGCCGTCAATATAAAGCTAAATGGGAGGGGGGGGCAGTATCCTTCTTGTATAGTAACCATTTCATCCAATACTTACAGAATTTATCAACACAGAGTCTCAGAGAGAAGGTAAGGCTCTCCATGTCAAATATCCCCTGGACTATTGCTATCCATTCTCCTTTTGTAGGGGGTTCCTTATTCAACAATTTCTTGGTTACCACTTTTTTGTTAGCTACCAGCAAGAAGGTACTTATCCTGGGTGTTAAAGGTGGCATATTGCCTAGACACACATTGTAAAAACTACCCTCAATCTCCAGCCTCATAATCAAATGTATTTCCAATGTAACCTCTAGCCAGTAGGATTGGATTGCTGGACAACCCCAAAAAATGTGATAGCAATCAGCCATAGAATTATTACACTCTCTCCAGAAATTCCCTGCTCCCGGTCTACCGCTCTGTAAATACGTCCTTCTCGGGGTAACAAAAAATCTGATAATGTTCTGTCCATACTTTGTTCATTAACTTTAAAGGGGGAGAGGTGCTACTGTGGAGCACAGTAACATAGCTTCAAGGTGCTTCTCCAGTCCATATCAATCTTAGTCCAAATTGTCCTCAGAGGTGATCAATAAGGTTATTGTTTGACAACAGTTACTTATGTTGGCTTTTGGCATTCTTATTCTGTTGCTCTGCGTTGTGTAATTTTGTATAAGCCTTAATAAAAGTTGCAGCAAATCTAATATGGACCACGATGTGAATAGCCTTTCTTGTGGGATAGTTATCGATAAAATCACCACAACACGGGATTGGAAGCAGCAAACAGTGATTTATTGGACAGAACTTAATTCTCATGGAACAGTCACTTTCTCTCCCTGTCTTTAGGCTGGCTGGAGCTGTGGGCAGAAAACGAGGTCTCAATCTTCTTCCGTACTCCCCCGCTTGATCTTATCGGGGCTGGGCAGCCACAGGCACAGAGTCTACCGCTTCCAAATCAAAGTCTCAAGGTTTAGTCAAGACATTAAATAGTTCTCTCTTGCTCTCTTGCTCCACCCCTCCTCCTCTCTTAAGGCCTAGTGAAGCCAGATTGGCTCCCCGGAGGGGTACTACTGTTCACAACGGGCCTGTCAGTCACAACCTGAAGTCTCAATCCTACGGGTTGTTGACACATAACTGGTATGGCACATAACTTGTATGGCATCCCCTGGGGATACGCATTGGACACCCCGGAGAGGAGAGGGGCCCTGCTGTGGCACCCCAAGGTGACCTCTTGACCCACGGCCCCAATCCAGCTGTCTCCTTCTATCCCTTCCACTGCACATTCCAGACCGTTCACATGAGCACCAAAACACAAAATCAGCAACATTGACTTTAAGACTCTGCAGACTTTTACCTATATTCTTCACTTAGTGGATCCATACAAAAACACTGTGTTCCCCTAATAAAACACAAGGACACAGAAGGAATATAATAAATAAAAAACTGCATGATGAAAACAAAAGCTTAATACCAATGAGCCATCAATATAAAGCTAAATGGGAGGGGGGGGCAGTATCCTTCTTGTATACAGTAGAAACCATTTCGACCAATACTTACAGAATTTATCAACACAGAGTCTCAGAGAGAAGGTAAGGCTCTCCATGTCAAATATCCCCTGGACTATTGCTATCCATTTTCCTTTTGTAGGGGGTTCCTTGTTCAACAATTTCTTGGTTACCACTTTTTTGTTAGCTACCAGCAAGAAGGTACTTATCCTGGGTGTTAAAGGTGGCATATTGCCTAGATACACACATCTCACACATGGATGCACACGCGCACGCACAAACAAACACACATACATAGACACACACACACACACACACACACATACACACACACACACATGGTTGGATACACTGAAAAAAACATTATCAACTTACCAATCAATGTCTTCAAGGATTTCATCCTAATTTATAAAGGAAATACAAGATGGATGTTGAGTTCATTAAGGCTTCATAAAGACAGAGCAGCTTCTGTAATTGTTTAAATTGTAAATTATTAAAGTACAATGAAACTTTGATTACCAACCTTAATGTTTCTTTGGCGATTTCTCGCGAGGAACATGTTGCTAAAGATCTATCTTTGCCAATATGTTCGCTAGTGTAATAACTGATCTTTTTAGAACCCGAGAGAGGGTGCCATTTTCAAGTAGACCTGTAAACCAAGGTCCTGAGGCGACGCCCTTTCAGACCCCGTTCCTGGATCTTGATGTGAAACTCCTCTGCACGGGAGTTTTTATTGCGCTCTATGTGATCCTGAACTTGCTTTGGCTATTATATAAATGGAGAAATCGCCAAAGAAACATTAAGGTTGGTAATCAAAGTTTCATTGTACTTTAATCATTTACAATTCAAACAATTACAGAAGCTGCTCTGTCTTTCTGAAGCCTTAATGAACGCAACATCCATCTTGTATTTCCTTTATAAATTAGGATGAAAACCTTGAAGACATTGATTGGTAAGTTGATAATGTTTTTTTCAGTGTATCCAACCATGTGTGTGTGTGTGTATGTGTGTGTGTGTGTATGTGTGTGTCTATGTATGTGTGTGTGTGTGTGTGTGTGTATGTATGTGTGTTTGTTTGTGCGTGCGCGTGTGCATCCATGTGTGAGATGTGTGTGTTTATGTGTAAAATGTGTGGTATGATGCATTTTGATTGTACAAGTGTACTGAAATCATCAAAAGTCATTTTATTTTATTGTATCTCAAAAGGGCCCAGCGGGACAGTGTGACAGCCCGGTGCATGCATGCATGCGAGCCATTGGGACTGCATGCGAAGATACATGCGAGCTATTGGGACTGTCCAGGACAAGATGATCCAGGTTCTGACTCCTATGATCCGGGGGGCTGTGGACAAGACATGGTGTCTGAGATGAGTTCATTTCACACGGCCCCGTCTGTCACCGGTTCATTTGACACAGCCCCGTCTGTCACCGGTTCATTTGTCACAGCCCCGTCTGTCACTGGTTCATTTGACAAGGCCTCGTCTGTCACCGGCTCATTTGAAACAGCCCCATCTGTCACCGGTTCATTTGACACGGCCCCGTCCTCCTCCAAGTTCTCTCTGCGTCGGAGGCTCTTTCGCAAGAAGTGGGAGGGAGTCTATCAAGGGGCGGCCATTTCCACCTCCGACTCTCTGATGAAGAGGGCACCTGAAAAAAGCCTCATCTGACCCAGTCCCTTCTGTCACAGCTCCATCTGTCAGTCCAACACTCTCCATGACCAGGACCAGTAGAGGACACAGCCCCGCTAGCGCCTTATCCACCCCCATGGCGTCTAGTGGTGTGCTGGTAAAGGACCAATCTGAGCTAAACGTTCCACGATCACCCAAGCCCCACTGGAGACGAGATCTGGAGCTCTCTCGGCGTCAGAGGCTCATTTGTAAGGAGTGGGAAGAAGTCTGTGAAGGAGCGACCACTTCTACCTCGGACTCTCTTATGAAGAGGGTACCTGATACAGCCCTGTCTGTAACAGGTCCATCTGTCAGTCCACCACTCTCCATGACTAGGACCAGTAGAGGACACAGCCCCGCTAGCCACCTATCCACGAACAAGGTGTGTAGTGGTGTGCTGGTAAAGGACCAATCTAACCCGGACGTTCCACAATCACCCGAGCCCCACTGGAGACGAGATCTGGAGCTCTCTCGGCGTCAGAGACTCTTTCGCAAGAAGTGGGAGGGAGTCTTTCAAGGGGCGGCCATTTCCACCTCGGACTCTATGGTTAAGAGGGCTCCTGACACAGCTCCATCTGACACAGCGCCATCTGTCAGTCCACCACTTTCCATGACCAGGATCAGTAGAGTTGACAGCCCCGCTAGCGCCTTGTCCACCCCCATGGCATCTAGTGGGGTGGCGCTAAAGGGACAATCTGAGCCGGACACTCCACGATCACCCGAGGCTCACTGGAGACGAGATCTGGAGCTCTCTCGGCGTCGGAGGCTCATTTGTAAGGAGTGGGAAGAAGTCTGTGAAGGAGCGACCACTTCTACTTCGGACTCTCTGATGAAGAGGACACCTGACACAGCCCCGTCTGTCACAGGTCCATCGGACCCAGTCCCTTCTATCACAGCTCCATCTGTCAGACCACCATTCGCGATCACCACCCCCATGGTGTCTAGTGGGGTGCTGGTAAAGGGACAATCTGACGCGGACGTTTCACGATCACCCAAGCCCCACTGGAGGCCATGTCCGGATCTGACTCTCCGTCGAAGGCGCATCCGTGGGCTGTGGAGACGAGCCATCCTGATGGTCCGCATCATTGGGATGCTGCTGCCGGACAGGCTGAAGGAGGTGGCTCGCAGTGAAGAGTCCCGTCAGCACATGTCACCTGATTGTGTCCAAGACCCGCTTGTCAGAGCGAGTTGCCCCTTTGTTCAAGCGTTCAAAAGAAAGCTTGCAGTCTTTGAACGTGGGCTACCGGCTCTGAACCAGAAAAAATCCAAGGTCACATCCTGCTAACAGCCTGGCCGGAAACAAGACGTTCAAGACACAATACATAACAAATAACCCCACGATGACAGATAATTTCCCACGGCACACCTGACGATCTCTCACGGCACACTAGTGTGCCGCGGCACACTGGTTGAAAATCACTGATCTAGACCATCACCATCTACCCCATTGGCCTCAACATTTGGTTTGTTCAGTTTGGGGTTACTTGTTATGTCTTGTGCTTGTACTGATGTCATTCATGAATAAAGTCTCTGAACATTCTCTGCCTGTGTTTGGGTCCTATCTCCACTGTATCCCACGACTGTGCTCAGTGAGCTGCCTGGACTTCCTGTCACACACACATACACACAGACATACACCAGCCCACTTCCGGCTTTAGGCCTGGGCCATAGCAAACACACACCAGTATTTGCCATGTCTCTCCTATGTCGTTTTTAGCTTCTCTTACTCTGAAAATGTAATTTATTGCTTTATAAATGTTCTTAGCTGGTAGACAAACATACTCCAGGAGCTTTCTCCATCAAAGCTTTATCTGTATAGCACATTTCATACCCAGAGACAACACAATGCGCTTTACAGAGAACAAGGGAGGTGGGCATACGACCCACCTCTACATATTCCATAGGGAAGCAAAAAAACAGTAATCACCCGGTGGCCAGATAAGTGAGCTGTAAAAATTCTTCCCTGACCCCTCTCAACGAGGCGATCGACTCCCCCAAATGGTTCTATGTTGCTCCATATCTGAATGTCTGTGTGTCATGTGACATTACTGTTAATGACGTACTGTATTTGTGAAACTGTATAAATGTACATAACCTTTAAAGTTGTCTCATGTTTCTTTCATGCGTTATGTTGCCCAGATATGGATAAAAGACGGTTAGCTCTCTCATACTTGGGCCTCAAACTCAGAGATAAATCTAACGCACCTCAAGTCAAATGTACAGTGTGTGTACTTGACCTAGGTTCTCAGTATGTGACTCACAATTCTCACCACTAGAGGGCGTCACACTCCAATGAATTCACCCATTCCCCCCTCTTTCTCATTCCTGCTGTGCTGCGCCCAGGAAGAGACGGGAGTGGATGGAAGTATACCAGCCGTGCATGTTTTGAGCATGGATTGAGAAAACTAGGCTTTAGGCACAAACTTCTATAGTTGATCAGATGGTGGGGAACAGGCCACAATTAAAGACTGTTTTCAAAGCAGTCAGCTTGTCACAGAGGTGCCAGGTGGTGTAGACTGAAGGAGGACTGCCAGGCTGGAGAGGAGGGCTGCCAGGTGGTGTAGACTGAAGGAGGACTGCCAGGTGGTGTAGACTGGTGAGGGGGACTGCCAGGTGGTGTAGACTGGTGAGGAGGGCTTGGTTTGGCTACACCCTTCCATCCTGCCAGGCCAAACTGCCCTCTGTGGAGCTCTCGTCTTCAACTCAAAGCTCATTGAAGAGCCGGGGTTCCAACCAACACCCTCTCAGATAATACATCTCAGTCCTAATCTATAAACAACTATTGTATGGTATAGTGATGCATCTCATCAGGAGGTCTCTGGACAGTGTGTTGTGTTCTTCAGGTGTACTTCCTGTGCTCTCCTGCCGAGAGGGACTGCATCACTGCTTCCTCACACACCTGACCTCTGACCTTCTCATCCTGGGACTGCATCACTGCTACATCACACACCTGACCTCTGACCTTCTCATCCTGGGACTGCATCACTGCTACATCACACACCTGACCTCTGACCTTCTCATCCTGGGACTGCATGGTGTACAGATCGTCTAGTTGTTACTCGGTTAATCAATGTACATATAATACTCCATCTGCCTTGCCTTTTTTTCTATACATGAGCACAATAAAAAATAAATATGAAAAATAAAGTATATCCACAACATTGGTCTGTGGTGTTTTTCCTCTCATTCAATCACAGACAGACAGGAGCCGGCGTTAAAGAAAAGAAGCACTTAAGAATGTTTATTTTTTCAACAACTGGCCAAGATACTCAGTAGAACAACATTAGAATACAGCCATTTGTAACAGGACGGAAATACTTGGATTACAGTGTAACAAACGTACAAACAAGCGTTTGGAAAATCTCTACCGGCTATTTTTGTCAGATGACGCAAACTGGCGAGTCTCTCGGCATCATTTGGTCACTAGAAAAGCAGCTGTCTGCACTCGAGGTCCTCGGGATCAACTGCTTGTGCAGCCAAAGCCTTGATTATTACCACAGGCTGCCGGCCTGTCGCTTCACTCAACAGCCATTCTGGGGAGCAGGAAGGGGATTCTCTCAGTGTAACGACACCCTGGCCCGTCTCAGTAGACACATGGCCGGGCCCTTCTTATAAACGGACTCCCGGAAGGCCGAAATAAATGCATTTTTATTTGTATAATACAACTAGGTTCACTTCTTTATGTGGCCATCAGAAGCTGTTATGACAACGTCATAGTGAAGCTAGCATGCTAGGCTATACAATACAAAAATAAATGATTGAAGGTAAAATGCACAAAGCCAGCCAATTTACTGACCCCTGTGGAATGGATTCATAGAAACACGATGCCCTTCTGGTACGAACATGGAACACAGTCCTGAGACTATTCTGGTTCACACCAGCTGACCATGCAAATCACACTCAACTACTTAACAGTAAACATCCCTTGTGGGTCCACACTTCCTGTGTGAAGCAGCAGTGAAAGCAGCAGGAGAAGAAGAAACGCGGGCGGGGGACCTCCATTCAAGTTTGCATTAAACGTTGCCAGTGGCTGCACTGGTTGGTCCTCCTCCACACCCCTCAGCAGATGGGCTGGCTGTAGTGGACCGGCACCCCTCGCTCGCTCCTCTTTATCTCCTTCATGAGGACGGCGGCGCACGCCGACGCTGTGACCTGCGGGAGGGGGAGGGGGAGGAGGGGGGGCAAGGTCGGGGGGTTAAGCAGAGTGGGAGGGGACCAGGAGGTGCGGGAACTTTGACCCTGAACACTTTCAGGACTAGGAGGAGACAGAGAGAGGGTTAAGTAATGGAGATTCTCTGGAGTGAAGGTCATGGTGTGAAGGTCATGGTGTGAAGGTCATGGTGTGAAGGTCATGGTGTGAAGGTCATGGTGTGAAGGTCATGGTGTGAAGGTCATGGTGTGAAGGTCATGGTGGTGCAGGAGAGTGTGAGTAGTTGCTCAGTCTACTACAGTCTGAAACCCTCACCCAAGCCCTAACCCTATAACCCTAACCCTCACCCTATAACCCTTACCCTAACCCTATAACCCTAACCCTAACCCTAAAACCCTAACCCTAACCCTAACCCTAACCCTCACCCTAACCCTAGCCTACTACAGTCTGAAACCCTCACCCAAGCCAAGGACAGAATGAAAACATTATCCAGTGACTAAACAGTGAAAAGAAGCCAGAGGATTGAGCTGAACACAGAGGATTGAGCTGAACACAGAGGATTGAGCTGAACACAGAGGATTGAGCTGAACACAGAGGATTGAGCTGAACACAGAGGATTGAGCTGAACACAGAGGATTGAGCTGAACACAGAGGATTGAGCTGAACACAGAGGATTGAGCTGAACACAGAGGCAAACAAAGCCGGTAGTGTGCGATATGGGAAATCAGATCTGGGTATTGTATTATTTACAAATACTACTAAAATGCCCCTAGACTAATGAAACTACCCCTAGACTAATGAAACTGCCCCTAGACTAATGAAACTGCCCCTAGACTAATGAAACTGCCCCCAGGTCTGCAGACAGAGGGGTTAGATGCAAGCGGAGGCAGTGGTCATGGAGACGGTCAGAGGGGTGAAGACCACGGGGTCCTGGTAAGGGTCGGGCTGGGGGGGGGAGAAGGGGGCGGGGGGGGAGAAGGGGGTGGCGGGGGGGGAGAAGGGGGTGGCGGGGGGGGAGAGGAGCACGTAGGTGGCGGAGGAGGAGGAGGAGGAGGAGGAGTGGGAGTGCCAGATCTCCTTCCTGAGGATTGAGCTCAACACGATGGCTGCGACCTGGGGGGGAGGGAGAGAGACGGAGGGTCATGGAGGAGGAGAGGAGGGATGGGGGGGAGGGAGAGAGACGGAGGGTCATGGAGGAGGAGAGGAGGGATGGGGGGAGGAGGGAGAGAGACAGAGGGTCATGGAGGAGGAGAGGAGGGATGGGAGGAGGGAGAGAGACGGAGGGTCATGGAGGAGGAGAGGAGGGGTGGGGGGGGGGAGAGAGACGGAGGGTCATGGAGGAGGAGAGGAGGGATGGGGGGAGGAGGGAGAGAGACGGAGGGTCATGGAGGAGGAGAGGAGGGGTGGGGGGGGGAGGGAGAGAGACGGAGGGTCATGGAGGAGGACAGGAGGGGTGGGGGGAGGAGGAAGAGGAGGAGGTGACAGACAGAGAGAGCAAGGGGGAGGAGGAGGAAGAGGAGGTGACAGACAGAGAGAGCAAGGAGAGATTGATTGATGGAGAGAGGACAAAGGGATAGGAGATAGAGGTGATGGACAGAGAGAGCGAGAGGAGAGAGATGGAGGGAGGGAGAACAGAACGGAGGAGGAGGAGACGGACAGAAAGAGCAAGGAGAGAGAGAGAGATGGAGGGAGAGAGAGATGGAGAGAGAGAGAGATGGAGAGAGAGAGAGATGGAGGGGGAAAGAGGCAAGGAGGGAGACAGAAAGGGAGCGAGGGAAGAAAGTCATTAGATGAGGAGGTGAGATGTAAGCGACACACAGGTAGGTAGGGGTCAGCACACACAGGTAGGTAGGGGTCACAGGTCATCACACACAGGTAGGTAGGGGTCATCACACACAGGTAGGTCGGGGTCACAGGTCAGCACACACAGGTAGGTAGGGGTCACAGGTCATCACACACAGGTAGGTAGGGGTCATCACACACAGGTAGGTAGGGGTCATCACACACAGGTAGGTAGGGGTCACAGGTCATCACACACAGGTAGGTAGGGGTCAGCACACAGCAGAGGAGAGGAGAAGGGGGAACAAAGAGATGTTAACAATCTTGAGGTTTGGAGTTGATGTCTCTCGTCCGGGCGGCTGTAGCTCAGGAGGTAGAACGGGTCACCCGGTGATCGTAGGGTCGGCGGTTCGAATCCCGGCTCCTCCTGACCACATGTCGAAGTGCCCTTTTGAACCCCAAATTGCTCCCAGTGAGCAGGCTGGCACCTTGCATCTTGCAGCTGCCGCCATTGATGTGTGTGTGAGTGGGTGAATGAGAGGCCTTCGCTGTAAAGCGCTTTGGGTAAACGTGCTCTATAAGTGCCGTCCATTTAGCATTTCCATCTGCTCTGCTCCTCACTGGTTCTTTACACCATTTACCATTATTTAACCACCTGGTGCCTTCCAAACTGACTTTCCCTCTCTTTCTCTCTCTCCCTCTCTCTCTCTCCCTCTATCTCTCTCTCTCCCTCCCTCTATCTCTCTCTCTCTCCCTCTATCTCTCTCTCTCCATCTCTCTCTCCCTCTCTCTATCTCTCTCTCTCCATCTCTCCTCCATCTGCTCCATAGTGAACAGGTCAGTAGTTCATAGTGAACAGGTCAGTAGTGTTCAGAGCTGTGTGTTGTACCGTGGCTCTAACAGACAGTGTGGAGTGGTTTATAGTGTGCAGTACGGTGCTGGGTGTTCGGTTGCCACCAGGGGGCAGTAAACTACAGCAGTGTCACCGGTGGAATGGGTCCTCTGTGATTGACCCAAGGAAGCTAGGAGCCGTGGGCAGGCTCAAGGAAGCTAGGAGCCGTGGGCGGGCTCAAGGAAGCTAGGAGCAGTGGGCAGGCTCAAGGAGCTAGGAGCTAGGAGCAGTGGGCAGGCTCAAGGAAGCTAGGAGCCGTGGGCAGGCTCAAGGAAGCTAGGAGCAGTGGGCAGGCTCAAGGAAGCTAGGAGCAGTGGGCAAGCTCAAGGAAGCTAGGAGCAGTGGGCAGGCTCAAGGAAGCTAGGAGCAGTGGGCGGGCTCAAGGAAGCTAGGAGCAGTGGGCGGGCTCAAGGAAGCTAGGAGCAGTGGGCAGGCTCAAGGAAGCTAGGAGCCGTGGGCGGGCTCAAGGAAGCTAGGAGCAGTGGGCGGGCTCAAGGAAGCCAGGAGCAGTGGGCGGGCTCAAGGAAGCTAGGAGCAGAGGGCAGGCTCAAGGAAGCTAGGAGCAGAGGGCAGGCTCAAGGAAGCTAGGAGCAGTGGGCGGGCTCAAGGAAGCTAGGAGCCGTGGGCAGGCTCAAGGAAGCTAGGAGCCGTGGGCGGGCTCAAGGAAGCTAGGAGCAGTGGGCGGGCTCAAGGAAGCTAGGAGCCGTGGGCAGGCTCAAGGAAGCTAGGAGCCGTGGGCGGGCTCAAGGAAGCTAGGAGCAGTGGGCGGGCTCAAGGAAGCTAGGAGCAGTGGGCGGGCTCAAGGAAGCTAGGAGCAGAGGGCAGGCTCAAGGAAGCTAGGAGAAGTGGGCACGCTCAAGGACACTCCGACATGCTGCTGGGAGCTGCCATCGAACCGGGAACCTTCCACTCAGCAGACGGCTGCTCTACCTCCTGAGCTACTGTGTGTTTGTGTGTGCGCGTGTGTGTGTGTGTGTGTTCTATTGTGCTACTACACTAGTATAGTGCGTAGTGTATAGTATGGAAGTGCGTAGTGTATAGTATGGAAGTGGGCCCACCAGCAGGGCAGCCGTGCCCAGGAACAGACCCATCACCAGGGGGGCTTTCTCCTGGAACAGGTTCATGATGACCGTGGGACAGGCCTAGAGGAGAGGAGGAGAGAGGAGAGAGGAGAGGAGAGGAGAGGAGAGGAGAGGAGAGGAGAGGAGAGGAGAGGAGAGGAGAGGAGAGGAGAGGAGAGGAGAGGAGAGGAGAGGAGAGGAGAGGAGGTTAAAGTATTAGGACAGTTATTCTGTAATCTTCCATGTTGAATTTTAATTGATATAATAATAATTAAGGTGCAGTCTGTTTACTCTGAGAGTTAGAATTGAGTTTTTTCATCTATATCTGGTGAACCATTTAGAGAAATAGATATTTAATCACAACTGAAGGCATCTTTGGTCATCCATTTTGTTGTCTTATGTGGTATAGAGAAGACAGACCTACTGTAGTTAAGTGTGACTAATACAGCTACAGTCATTCTGAGTATAAATCCTTGAGAGTAGTTGGCTGACAGTTCATATTATTATACTCACAGGTACAGTGAAGAGAGTTTATATTATTATACTCACAGGTATAGTGAAGAGAGTTTATATTATTATACTCACAGGTATAGTGAAGTGAGTTTATATTATTATACTCACAGGTATAGTGAAGTGAGTTTATATTATTATACTCACAGGTATAGTGAAGAGAGTTTATATTATTATACTCACAGGTATAGTGAAGTGAGGTCATATTATTATATTATTATACTCACAGGTATAGTGAAGTGAGGTCATATTATTATATTATTATACTCACAGGTATAGTGAAGTGAGGTCATATTATTATATTATTATACTCACAGGTATAGTGAGGTCATATTAGTATACTCACAGGTATAGTGAGGTCATATTAGTATACTCACAGGTATAGTGAGGTCATATTAGTATACTCACAGGTATAGTGAGGTCATATTAGTATACTCACAGGCATGGTGAAGGTCTCCAGAAAGCTATGGTTAGGACACGTCTTTTTCACTAGGATGTCCAACGCACCCACCAGTCCACAGCACCGCAGCTATAACACAAGAGACAGAGAGAGAGACAGAGAGATAAAGAGAGAGATAGACAGAGAGAGAGAGAAAGAGAGATAGAAAGAGAGAGAGAAAGAGAGAAAGAGAGAGAAAAAGAGAGAGAGAGAAAGAGAGAGGCAGAAGATGTCAGGCAGTGAGTGAGTGCGTGCGTGCGTGAGTGAGTGAGTGAGTGAGTGAGTGAGTGAGTGAGTGCGTGCGAGTGTGTGTGTGTGTGTGTGAGTGAGTGCGTGCGTGAGAGTGCGTGCGTGCGTGCGGGTGCGTGCGTGCGTGCGAGTGCGTGTGAGTGCGTGCGTGCGTGGGTGTGTGTGCGTGTGCGAGTGTGTGTGTGCGTGCGTGCGATCGAGCGAGTGCGTGAGTGAGTGAGTGCGTGCGTGAGTGAGTGAGTGCGTTCACCGTATTGTGGAAGATGGTCAGCGTGACGGCCATCGCCGGGTCTCCTTTGTCCACATAGTGAGCGTAGACCGACGCGTAGAACATGGCCAGACGCCCGCTGACCTGCACGGAGGAACACACAGTCCAGTTAAACACACAGTCCAGTTAAACACACAGTCCAGTTAAACACACAGTCCAGTTAAACACACAACAAGTGTCCTTCACAGTCACATGAGCCGTTTGTGTGTACCTTGTCAAATTTGTAAAGTATGGCGCAAATGAATTCTTTAATCATCATCATCATCATCATCATCTTCATCCGCTTATCCAGGGTCGGGTCGCGGAGGCAGCAGCTCCAGCAGGGGGCCCCAGACATCCCTTTCCCTAGCAGCATCAACCAGCTCTGCCTGGGGAATCTTTAGCCGCTCACAGGCCAGTGCGGAGATGTAGTCCCGCCACCTAGTCCTGGGTCTACCCCGCGGCCTCCTCCCACCTGGTCCTGGGTCTACCCCGCGGCCTCCTCCCACCTGGTCCTGGGTCTACCCCGCGGCCTCCTCCCAGCCGGACACGCCTGGAACACCTCCCTAGGGAGGCGCCCAGGAGGCATCCTCACTAGATGCCCGAACCACCTCAACTGGCTCCTTTCGACGCAAAGGAGCAGCGGCTCTACTCCGAGTCTCTCCCGGATGACTGAACTTCTCACCCGATCTCTCAGGGAGACCCCAGCCACCCTCCGGAGAAAACTCATTTCGGCCGCTTGTATCCGTGATCTCGTTCTTTCGGTCATGACCCATCCTTCATGACCATAGGTGAGGGTGGGGACGAAGATAGACCGGTAGATCGAGAGCTTTGCCTTTTGGCTCAGCTCTCTTTTCGTCACAACAGTGCGGTAAAGCGACTGCAGAACCGCACCAGCTGCTCCGATTCTCCGGCCAAACTCCCTCTCCATGGTTCCCTCACTCGTGAACAAGACCCCCAGATACTTGAACTCCTTCATTCACCTGTCTCACCACTCCTTCATTCACCTGTCTCACCACTCCTTCATTCACCTGTCTCACCACTCCTTCATTCACCTGTATCACCACTCCTTCATTCACCTGTCTCACCACTCCTTCATTCACCTGTCTCACCACTCCTTCATTCACCTGTCTCACCACTCCTTCATTCACCTGTCTCACCACTCCTTCATTCACCTGTCTCACCACTCCTTCATTCACCTGTCTCACCACTCCTTCATTCACCTGTCTCACCACTCCTTCATTCACCTGTCTCACCACACCTTCATTCATCTGTCTCACCACTCCTTCATTCACCTGTCTCACCACACCTTCATTCACCTGTCTCACCACTCCTTCATTCACCTGTCTCACCACTCCTTCATTCACCTGTCTCACCACTCCTTCATTCACCTGTCTCACCAGTCCTTCATTCACCTGTCTCACCACTCCTTCATTCACCTGTCTCACCACTCCTTCATTCACCTGTCTCACCACTCCTTCATTCACCTGTCTCACCACTCCTTCATTCACCTGACTCACCACTCCTTCATTCACCTGTCTCACCACACCTTCATTCACCTGTCTCACCACACCTTCATTCACCTGTCTCACCAGTCCTTCATTCACCTGTCTCACCACTCCTTCATTCACCTGTCTCACCACTCCTTCATTCACCTGTATCACCACTCCTTCATTCACCTGTCTCACCACTCCTTCATTCACCTGTCTCACCACTCCTTCATTCACCTGTCTCACCACTCCTTCATTCACCTGACTCACCACTCCTTCATTCACCTGTCTCACCACACCTTCATTCACCTGTCTCACCACTCCTTCATTCACCTGTCTCACCACTCCTTCATTCACCTGTCTCACCACTCCTTCATTCACCTGTCTCACCACTCCTTCATTCACCTGTCTCACCACTCCTTCATTCACCTGTCTCACCACTCCTTCATTCACCTGTATCACCACTCCTTCATTCACCTGTCTCACCACTCCTTCATTCACCTGTCTCACCACTCCTTCATTCACCTGTCTCACCACTCCTTCATTCACCTGTCTCACCACTCCTTCATTCACCTGTCTCACCACTCCTTCATTCACCTGTCTCACCACTCCTTCATTCACCTGTCTCACCACTCCTTCATTCACCTG
>NC_140258.1:2636395-2808895 GCF_949987555.1 Borostomias antarcticus
ACAGAAAAGCGTGCTTAAGATAAACAGATGAACAGTTACATAATATCCCAATCATTGCTTCCCCCAGCAAGATTACAATTTCAAAGGAAAACAAAATAACTAACAAAATAACTATCTATTAGGTTACTTCATGTATGAACCTAACATCCATACAGGTACACCCTATATAGAATAGCTTCACGTGTCCCTTAGACCATTCCTACAGAAAACCTGCGGGCACTGGATCTCATCTCCAGTCTACTGACGTACGAATGTGACCTCCCTCCGGAAAACATGCCCTGCTAAGGATACAGCAAGATCTGTAAACGCGTGTCGCTAGCTGCAGTAAGAAAGATATGAGCGGATTGCCCTGCAACCAACCAAACAGATCTGTGAAATGAGACACCTCGCCTATGTGTAGCGAATTAGTCATGGCTCTGATCTGTTCAATCTGATTCTGCAACAGGAGTTGATTATCCGCAATGGTGAAACAGCATGTCCGCCTTAATTTCTTACACTGCCTTCCGCATGCTAGACATCTCCTCATTAATCAAACCCTAAGCATCAGTTGTTCTGTTGGACAACGTCCCAAATGCCACTGCAAGTTTCTCAATGTCCGTCACTAATAATTCGACCCCCATGCTATGCGCGAAAAAGAAAAGCAAACTATCTTTCTAGACCCCATGTGAGTGAGTATGCCGTCCACAACCCCCGCCCTAGTCTCTCTCCTAGTACGGTGGATTTCAGAATGTTGAATCGGTCTTTCTCCCACTATCCCTTTAACCTCCTACCGCTGAGTCCTGCAATCCTGATGGGTAACCACCCCTGGCAAGGTAACCCCAAACAAACAGGAACCTGTCCAGTTCCTTGGTAGGACCGTCTAGGCCGTTTCCCCCAAACCCAGTACACCCCCCTAGGGTGCAAGTTCCATCTACCACATTTCGGAGCAGTACAAAGCCTAGTATGCAGACACTGGCTGTGCCCCACATTCCCTGCTCCTCTCTCTCTCTGTAGACAAAACAACCCTGGGTTTTCTGCGGAAGAGAAACTGGTGAACTGATCTGAGCCCACTTTTGCGGTCCTAACCCCACGTTCTCTGTAGGTCCCTCCAGAGTGGAATCTAACCATCAATCTGAACAATCCCTCTTTCTAATTCAGCGTCTGCTACTTCCCTGGAACAGTTGATGTATCGTAGCATTAAAGTAGAGTTAAAGGGGTGTGCCATTTGAGGCACTCCGCTCGCTTGGGAGTCTGGGATCTGCATACACACAAAACATGGTGACACATTCTTCACTGACGTAGCTACCTCATAAGCCCAATTTCAAAGCAAGGTTTTCCACTGCTGACGGTGTTGGTCTAACCATGGAAAACCACAGGATGATAAGACACAAACCCTTCATGATAGCAACTTGAAACCTAGTCTGTTAGTTCGAAATCGAAGTGTCTTCTCCCCGAGAGATGATCTTTAATTGCTGTGTGTATCTCTGCTGTGAAAGGAAAATTACTCCAGATCCGAGTGTCCCCGACCCAGAAATAAATGACCTTTTTAACAAAATACACGTCCCAATACCCCTGTCTCCGTTTTAATGAGTATATCTCAAGTGCAACCTGGAGTTTTTATTCACAGTATGACAATAACCTACACCCTCCACGTCCTGTCCCTGACCAGCAAGCTGTGAATGGAAGATGTGGTTATTGTGTGGTGTGAAAGTTCAAATGTCCCGTCTTGGTCTGTTGACGTCTCCACCCGGAGTAGTGTAGTCCTCCCTGCTGAACTCCAGCACACGTTGATCACCCGTGTCCCAAGTCAACCCGGAAGTCCTTCTCTCCAACTCCACCTGTTAGCACAGAAAAACACAAGAAAACTGCGACAGTATCATGCATTCCACGACTCTGATTGTGATAGCATATCTCTCACTCTCTCTCTCACTCAGACCAGACCTAGAGGTTATGGTTTCACAAAATCCTTATTGTTTCATTATCCTATTTCTAGAAGAGCCCCCCCCCCCCTACTCCAGACTGTGACCTTCCGGGAAGGTCAGTTTTAAGCCTGCCTGCTGTCTTAACACCCATTCTCCTGTCCCTTTAGCAGCGCTACAGTCATCCGAGCAGTGGGCACAGGTATAGAGCATTACGTCGTAATTCTCTAAATTGTCGTCTTCATCCCGAGTCGACCCCCACCGCTAGACGGATGGTTCTTTAGCTCAAGGACTCTGCTCGAACAACAGCTGCCACAACTGTCCCTAGTTTTGGGGTGCTAAGCCTGGACGCTATTCTACCCGATGTTTTTAAGTCTGGAGTGGTTGGCTCTTCAATTTATCCAATTCAACGAGGGTGTGTTTACTTTGAGGTGTACTCAGTCTAATCTGTGTCTGGTGGCCGCTACCACCTTGCATTGACTAGCTTGGCTCCAGTTGGGTTTCCCTACTACCTTAACTGCTGTGTGGGTGATGAGCCAGATCTGATAAGGCTCCTCCCACTTTGCATCTAATTTCTCTTCTTTGAAAACTCCTTTATCATTACGTACCGGCCTGGGATTAGAGCCTGTCTCCCCTCGGAGATCTCGCTCCATGCTGCCAGCACCTGTTTGTGGGCCCTGGCCACAGCCATGCTCAATTACTCACAGTAACCACTCAACACCTCACTAGTGAGATGAACATCTGCCTGCCACAGATGACCTCGAAAGGGCTAAGGCCCATCTCCTGATTGTGTGTTGCTCGAATGGAGCAAAGCACGAGACTCAAAGCGTCGGGCCAAATCACGCCCTCCTGATGACTTTGTGAGTCTCCCCTTGATGACACGGTTCATTCTTTCAGTCTGAGTCCACTACTCTGAGGATGATAAGAACAGTGAAGTGAATCTGTGTTGCCAGATAAGGGAGCAGCCGTTGTGGTGCAACCAATTTCTGACCTTGTCGCCACACTCGTCTGAGTCCATTTCTGCCCCATTCTCCATCCATGTACACACCTCCCCCCTCTCAGTCTCTACCTGTATCACCTTGTGGTCAGTGACAGTATCAATCTGATACGGGGGTGCAGGTTGGGCTGAGGACAAATGCGCTTGTATGGTTTCTCTGTCACGAGCTGCCTGTTCTGCTGCTTGGTCAACCAGAGTGTTACCTCGACTCAAACTCCATGAGAGTGTCCTTTGACCTTAATCACTGTCACCTGATGGCCTCCATGAGCTCCCTAACCAACTCTCCATTCTTAATGGGCGTCCCTAAATGCTGACAGGAAACCTCTCTGTTTTCCAAAGTTCTCCAAAGTCATGCCATGTGCCTACCGACTGACTACATGGATGTTTGCAGTCTTGCCCTTTAAGTGGAAAGTGATGGGAGACATTTCGCGTAGGTGATTACGCAACACCTGATGCTAGGTGTCTGGGAAGCTGTGTAAACCCAATTGGCGTTCAAGTGAACTGATATTGATCTTCATCAATATTAAAAGCTGTCCCTGGTTGCACCTCTTCTGCAAGAGGGACGCTAAGCCTTGTGTCATGTTGATGACTGAAACCCATTGGTGTTCAGGTTTCAAGGCACTGAAAATGGTGGACCGGTCTCCACCAGGGGCTCTATCTTATCCCCATACTCATTGGCCACTCTGTAGTTCACACAGAGGCGCCATTCACCTGAAGGTTTCAACACAGGCCACACTGGGCTTTTGGAGGCCCTGTAAGTTTCTTCAGAAACCTTCTATCACTTCTGTCTTTTGCCCAGATTGGCAACTCTGCCAAGTCAGGTTTGTTTAACCAACTCCGACTCCATTTAACTTTCCCTTGTGGGAACTGAGGGGATGAATCTATTTGTTAACACCTCAAGGCCCAGTAGGGGTTATCCTACCGGTCCCACACACACAGAGGTCGTGAGAGACACAGATCCCAATTCCCGCAGGAATGGCCTGGTTTTTCTCACCCAAAAATAGGCTCCCCCCCCCATCACCAATGCATGCATGCCTTGCTCTCTCACCATGGTGTCGGTTCCCTCCAGACAGCGATGAGGAGTGACGGTGGCCACCCCCCCCCCCTCGCATCGAGGAGAAACTCTACATGTTTTGGCTTCCATTCAAGGTGGTTGTTACACCCAGGCCTCCTGGCTTTTGTAACAGAACGGCCTCGGACGCGGAGCGGCATCAGCTTCTGAATAATGGGGGAGCCGTGTGAGGGTGAAAGCTGTTCTCTGAGCTTCTGCTCCCACAAAGATGACAGCGTTCTTGTCATCCCTAGTGTTGTGGGGCGTGCGCGGAGCGCGTCACGGTCTGCCTCTCCGACGCCGTCTGACCAGCCCACCACCTCTGCGCGCTCAATGAGAGCGTTGGCTAGGCGACGACGCAGCCGGTCTCCATCAGGCAATCAGCGCACCTGTCGCTGATTGCCTCCGCTGCTACAAGAACCAGCGGGACCGGCAGTTCATCGCCAGATCGTAGCCTTATGTACACGGTACAAATCTCGCTCCCTGTGATTCCTAGTCAACTTGCCTTTTCCTTCCCGGACCCTGCCTTACCCCGTTTTGTGTTTTTCCTTCCAAGATTCCCACGGACCCTCCCTCGCGTCTCTCCGGCCCCAGTTCCTCTCGGCCTCCCGCGGATCCCTTCCCCGTCTCCCCGGACCCACAGAACCCCTCGAACCACCCCCGAACCCCTGGACACCCTCGGACGGATCTCCCGGTACCACGCTCGCCTCCTCCCTTGGACATCCCTTTGGACTCTCGGACTGTACTGTAGCCAGGCGCACGCACATACATACAACACCCTGCCCGCCTATATCACCCCGCACCCACGGTAGACCACACACATAGTCTTCACTACGCACTACACATAGGTATTCACACATCCCATACTCCGAGACCATTCGGCGCACCACACTTTCTCCCGCATATCCCCTTCCCAACATCCTGGAAATAAACAAACCCACGGGCTAACGGATCAACCGCTCTGTGCCGCTTCTTTGGTCCCCCCGGGTCGTACCGCACAACATTACGATCTGGCCATGACGGACCCCAGCGGCACAGGGGCGGCTGACGCCCCGGCTCCACCGGTACCCAACGTCTCGGCCCTCACCGTTCTCTCTGGGGCTGTCCAGCGGCACGAGGGACGGCTAGCCAGCCTGGAGACCCAGCTCACCGACGCCTTTGCTCTGATTGTGGCTCGTCTGGATCAGCTGGACAGCACCGCTCGGGCGCAGTCCCAACCTCCGCCCCCCGCCGCTCAACCCATGGCAGCGTCTCCCCCGTACCAGGCTCCTGCGCCCGTCGCTCCGGAGAGAGAGCCGAACCTAGCCACCCCTAGGCCCTACGAGGGCGACTTCGATCTCTGCCGTGGGTTCCTCAGTCAATGCGAATTAGCATTTCGCTACCAACCTAGCCGGTACGCCTCTGACGGGGCTAAGGTGGCATACATCATGTCACTCCTCACAGGTAGGGCCCTTAGATGGGCTACAGCCGCGCTAGATCAGAACGGGTTACTCACCTCAGATTATGCGGTTTTCCGTAGGGAGTTCACTCTGGTGTTTGACCACCCCGTAGACGGATGTGACGCCGCTACACGCCTCCATGTAATCCAGCAGGGCTCTCGTTCTGTCGCGGAGTATACCGTCGAATTCCGCATCCTTGCGGCCGACAGTGGGTGGGGAGACAAGGCCCTCCTCAGTGCCTACCGACGGGGCCTTAGCGAGGCTGTCAAGGACGGTCTTATGAGGGACAGACCCGAGACCTACAACCAGCTGGTGGACCTGGCTCTCATGATGGACCAACGTCTCCGTGAGAGACGCGCCGAGCGCTGTCACCGTCTTCCTCCAGCGGCCCCTAGATCCTCTCCCCCGGCTCCCCGATTCCACCCCGAACCACGGTTCACGACACCCAACGAGCGTGCACCGGCTCTCCGTCCAGCCGAGTCCGAGGAGGAACCGATGCAGGTAGCCCGGTCACGGCTCTCGGAAGCGGTGCGCGAACAGCGCATGCGCGGAGGGCTTTGTCTATACTGTGGGGAGCCCGGTCACTTCATCCGTGCCTGTCCTACCCGCCCAAAAGACAGGGCTTACTAGCTGAGGGGTTACTAGTAAGCCACCTGACGCTGCCCCAGAACAAGAGCTCACCTAATATGTTATTCCCTGCCTCGATCTCCTGGGACAGCCAGTCATTGACCGTTAGCGCTTTTCTGGACTCTGGGGCAGACGACAGTTTCATTGACAGCACGCTTGTCCGGCAGGCTGGTATCCCCCTTGTTCTCCTGGAAACCCCTCTGGTTGCCTACGCCCTGGATGGGCACACTCTAGGGAAAGTCACACACAGCACTAAGTCCCTTTCCTTCTCCATCTCCGGCAACCATGTAGAAACCATGCGTTTTTTTGTTATCTGTTCGCCCACGGCCCCGCTCGTGTTAGGGAGACCCTGGCTCCAGAGACACGATCCCCACGTCTCATGGTCCACAGGGCAGATCCTCGGATGGAGCGTCGCATGCCACGCCAACTGTCTCCGTTCTGCCCCTGGCTCCCCTAGGACGCTCAAGCCTGACCCCTTACCTCCGGATCTGTCTGGCGTTCCTACTATTTACCACGACCTAGCCCCCGTGTTCAGCAAGGAACGCGCTCTCTCTCTACCTCCCCATAGACCCTACGACTGCGCGGTCGACCTCATCCCGGATGCGCCGCGTCCCTCTAGCCGGTTGTATAACCTCTCCCTCCCCGAGAAAAAGGCGATGCGGGAGTATATATCCGAGTCCCTTGCCTCTGGTATCATCCGTCCCTCTTCATCCCCGGTGGCAGCGGGTTTTTTTTTTGTTGGCAAGAAGGACGGCTCGCTCAGGCCCTGCATCGATTACCGTCAGCTCAACGACATCACCATCAAGAACAAATATCCCCTCCCTCTCCTTAGTTCCTCGTTTGAGCCTCTCACTACCTCTGTCATTTTCACGAAATTAGACCTGCGCAACGCTTACCATCTCGTCCGTGTCAGGGAGGGCGACGAGTGGAAGACGGCGTTTAACACACACCTTGGGCACTTTGAATATCTGGTAATGCCGTTCGGGCTCACAAATGCCCCTGCCGTTTTCCAAGCCCTCGTAAATGACGTTTTGCGGGACATGTTAAATATTTTTGTTGTTGTTTACCTGGACGACATTCTTATTTTTTCCCGTTCCCAGCAGGAGCACGAGCAGCATGTCCGCCTGGTCCTCCAGCGGCTCTTGGAGAACCGCCTGTATGTTAAAGCGGAGAAATGCACGTTTCACGCGGCCTCAGTGGAGTTCCTGGGGTACATAGTGGAGGGGGGGCACGTCCGGACCGACCCCCGAAAAGTGAAGGCGGTGGTGGAGTGGGCCCAACCCACCAACCGGACTGAATTGCGTCAGTTCCTGGGGTTTGCAGGGTTCTATCGCCGTTTCATCCGTGGCTTCAGTAAGGTGGCAGCCCCTCTCCACGAGCTCACATCCACTCTTCGGGTTTTTTCCTGGACCCCGGAGGCGGACGCTGCGTTTGAGACCCTGAAGGGGTTGTTCACGAAGGCTCCGGTGCTCGCCCATCCAGACCCAGCCCGGCCGTTCGTCGTGGAGGTGGACGCGTCAGACACGGGCGTCGGAGCCGTCCTCTCCCAGCGGTCTGAAGAGGGCAAACCGCTCCACCCCTGCGCGTTTTTCTCCCGGCGTCTCACCCCCGCAGAACGCAACTACGACGTGGGGAACAGGGAGCTGCTGGCAGTCCACGAGGCCCTGGTTGAGTGGCGGCACTGGCTCGAGGGGGCTGAGCTGCCGTTCTTGGTGTGGACAGACCATCGCAACCTCACCTACATCAAGACCGCCAAGCGGCTAAACGACCGGCAGGCGCGCTGGGCCCAATTTTTCAGCCGTTTTGATTTTACCCTCTCCTACCGCCCAGGCTCCCGAAACACCAAGGCGGACGCCCTCTCCCGGCAGTTCGCGGAGGAGGCAGACGACCACGACACCCCTGACCCCATCCTGCCCCCAGCCCGAGTGGTGGGTGTCGTCACCTGGGCCATCGACTCTGTGGTCAGGGCGGCTCTTCGCGCCCAGCCAGGCCCAGGCAACGGACCCCGCAACCGCCTCTATGTCCCGACCCTGGTGCGTTCTCGGGTCCTCGAGTGGGGCCATTCCAGCCGTTTTGCCTGCCACCCCGGCGCCCACCGCACGCTGACCTTCCTCCAGCGGCGCTATTGGTGGCCCTCCATAGCGGCTGACACCAGGGAGTTCGTTGCAGCCTGCATCACCTGTGCCCGGAACAAGGCGTCCCATCGACCTCCGGCGGGCCTCCTACGTCCCCTACCGGTTCCCAGTCGGCCTTGGTCCCACATCGGGCTCGACTTTGTCACAGGTTTCCCCAGGTCCCAGGGCAACACCGTGATCCTCACCATCGTCGACCGGTTTTCCAAAACCGCTCACTTTGTGGCTCTGCCCAAACTCCCCTCCTCTGCAGAGACCGCCGACCTCCTCGTCTCCCACATCGTCCGGCTCCACGGCATACCCCAGGACATCGTCTCTGACCGTGGTCCCCAGTTCACCTCTCGGGTGTGGCAGGCCTTCTGCAAGGGGATTGGGGCCACGGTTAGCCTCTCCTCCGGGTACCACCCCCAGACCAACGGGCAGGCGGAGCGGACCAACCAAAGCCTGGAGGCGATGCTGCGCTGTGCCACCTCCCGCAGCCCCGCCTCCTGGAGCAAGTACCTGGCCTGGGTGGAGTACGCCTACAACTCCATGACCAGCTCAGCACTGGGTATGTCGCCTTTTGAGTGTTCCCTGGGTTACCAACCACCTATGTTCCCCCAGCAGGAGTCCGAGGTGGCGGTTCCGTCCACTCGGGCCCATCTCCGGCGGTGTCGGCGCATATGGAGGGTCGCCCGTGCTGCGCTGCTGAGAGCCACGGAGCGGTCCCGGCGTTGCGCCAATCGACGGCGGGTTCCGGCTCCCATGTACCGCCGCGGCCAGCGCGTCTGGCTTCTGGCCAGGGATCTCCCTCTCCAGGTCCCCTCCCGGAAGCTCGCTCCCCGCTACGTGGGGCCCTATACCATCGACCGGGTCATCAACCCCACCGCGGTACGTCTCTCCCTCCCTCCATCCCTGAAGGTGCACCCGGTGTTCCATGTGTCTCTACTTAAACCGGTGTCTGTCAGTGCCCTGTCGCCCCCTGTCCCAGCTCCCCCTCCTCCCCGTGTCCTCGAGGACGGCGACCAGGTGTGGCCCGTCAAGCGGCTGCTCGCCGTCCGGCGTCGGGGCCGGGGGTTCCAGTACTTGGTGGACTGGGTGGGTTTCGGCCCCGAAGACCAGAGCTGGGTGCCCCCTTCCTATCTGGCTGACCCTGCCCTGTTGGCCGACTTCTGTCGGGCCCACCCTGACGCCCTTGGGCGCTCGCTGGGAGTCTCGCGTCGGGAGGGGGGTACTGTTGTGGGGCGTGCGCGGAGCGCGTCACGGTCTGCCTCTCCGACGCCGTCTGACCAGCCCACCACCTCTGCGCGCTCAATGAGAGCGTTGGCTAGGCGACGACGCAGCCGGTCTCCATCAGGCAATCAGCGCACCTGTCGCTGATTGCCTCCGCTGCTACAAGAACCAGCGGGACCGGCAGTTCATCGCCAGATCGTAGCCTTATGTACACGGTACAAATCTCGCTCCCTGTGATTCCTAGTCAACTTGCCTTTTCCTTCCCGGACCCTGCCTTACCCCGTTTTGTGTTTTTCCTTCCAAGATTCCCACGGACCCTCCCTCGCGTCTCTCCGGCCCCAGTTCCTCTCGGCCTCCCGCGGATCCCTTCCCCGTCTCCCCGGACCCACAGAACCCCTCGAACCACCCCCGAACCCCTGGACACCCTCGGACGGATCTCCCGGTACCACGCTCGCCTCCTCCCTTGGACATCCCTTTGGACTCTCGGACTGTACTGTAGCCAGGCGCACGCACATACATACAACACCCTGCCCGCCTATATCACCCCGCACCCACGGTAGACCACACACATAGTCTTCACTACGCACTACACATAGGTATTCACACATCCCATACTCCGAGACCATTCGGCGCACCACACTTTCTCCCGCATATCCCCTTCCCAACATCCTGGAAATAAACAAACCCACGGGCTAACGGATCAACCGCTCTGTGCCGCTTCTTTGGTCCCCCCGGGTCGTACCGCACAACACCTAGCTCTGAATGGGATCTGTGGAGCTCTGGCTTTCTCCTCTACTCTCTTGATCTTGGTGGTGATTGCTTTAGTTAGTGTTACCGACCACCGGGTGACTGGCCTGAGCCATGTTCACATCAACTACATCGCATGGATATTTTACACTAGCCGACCAGCATTCTAGATTGTCATCTGCACTGACAGTAACACAGTAGGGGGCGCCAGTTCGAAACAGCTGGTGGGAGTGTTACATCTACAGTACGATACCTCCTCTCTCTCCTGAGCTTGTGAGGAGGGGGCGGAAAACTTGGGCTCCTCCTTTAACCTCTCGTCATTTCTGTCCTCATCTGACGGCATTGTCAGCCCCGCCCCCTGCAGTGGGACGAGCTCACTTTGGTAAGATGAGACAGACCTCCGACCGCCATTGACGGTGTTCTATGTCCTCCTCCGACTCCCCTCCCTAAGCCTACTCTGCTCTCGCTGATAGTCAAGCGACTGGCTGACTGTAGTTTGGCTCTGTGGCTGTGTAAGGGAGGGCTGAGTCGGGAGCGAGAAAGAACGGCTCCAGCACTCCGCTGGAGCAGATAAGGTCTTGGTTCACACAGTATGATTTTATCACAGTGACCTAACCAAACTGCTTCCCTAGACTGTGCATATATACATGTACATCTAGAATCCATGTGCGACAATACACATACATCACAAACCCATCCAAAACCCCGGTCTTTCACGGGGGCCTTCTCAATCCTTAGAAGTGAAATACCCTCCACCGATCTCTCGCGTGGGCGGGCAACCCCAGGGTGATAACCCTGCTGGTCTTCCTTAAGAAAATCTTAAGGGCCTCATACACCTGTACACAGTATTTCATGCGATAGGCACCCCAGGATGTCCAATATCCTGCTGGTCTACTTTAAGGCAATTCCCTGTCTACCACAGGCTGTCCTTAAAGGTTACATATAGAGAAGTGGTCTACTTCACATAACAAAACAATGCACGCACCTTGGCAGATACCTTGGCATTACAAACATAAGACATGTAGCTACATATAGACATATATTTACATCCAGCACTGGTTTTGTTTTACGTGTTGAGAGACTATGTGTGGTATAGTTGAGATTTACTGATTTGTTCTTTATGATCGGGATATCGAACCCACTCACCCAGTTGGGTCTGATTGTCTGTCCGGGGTCGTTCAGGTCACAGCATGACTGCCAGGCGTCTCCCGTGGCTGCAGCTGTCTGCTTTAGCTGACGACCAGTCTTGGACTTTCTCAGGGTTCGATGTCCGATCCGGGTCACGGCACCAATTGATGAATCTCGTTGTCTTTTATTATTGTCCTTATTTCAGCTCTGCATTGTGTTTTTTGTTTCCAATAAAAGACGTCCCCAATCTCACACAATACCACACAGTCCATTGTGAATCTCTCCAACACGGGATTTGAGCCTCAGCAAAAGCGGTTTATTCCAGAAGGTTTTACATACAAAAGACGATGGCATGCCTAATGTACAGTTGACCTCTCTGTATGCTGTCTGAACCCAAATCAAAGCATTGGTCTCGTTGCAACGTTCTTATGTGGTTTGAGTGTTCCCCCTCCCTCGTCTCTTCTCCGATAAGACCGTCTCTCTGGTCTCTTCTGTGGCCTTGTTTGGTCAGGTTAACCTACGCTGCCTCGGCGCCCAGGCCTTTATCTCTAACCACAACAATGGTGTTTGGCCCAGAGTTTACCAGCCATGGAATGTCTTTATCTCATAAGTCTATGGAAGAGGGACACTTCTTACCGAAAACTCAAGCCGACAGCCATACTCAGAGGTCAATCATCATAATAAGGAAATAGCTAACAGGATCATATTAAAAGGCATTTCTCTGAAAATCAACAATATTCAACACTACATACTGTATACATGCTTTCCACTCACCAAGCCTATCAGAGATATGAGATTCATGCAGCATTGGACAGATGAAACAGTGTCTCTTAAGACTGAGTCCTTGGAAGCCAGTGGTCCAGATGTATTGTATCCCTCCTTGGTTATTAAAGCAATGTTCCGGGGACAGGAGTTCAAAAGTGATCTGATCAGATTTTGCGTATCGGATTGGATTAAATCAAACAAATGGGTGGTTCAAAAGCAAATAACAGGATTGGGAATCCGATCAGATCAGGTAATCGAATCCTAGCTTTCATCTGGATGAAATATTCAAAATGCGTAGTTCAAAACGCTAAAATAGAATTGGGATCATATTGATCAAAAATATGAGGTTGACCTTCATCCCAGTAGATGGGTGGATTTATGGTGCGTTCATTTATAACTGGGAGGTGGAAAATTGCGACTTGCTACTAGGAATTATTAAATAAAACACTGCATGAACTCGCACTTCCTAGTCGCAAATTCGGATGTTTCTCAGCCCCCAGTTGCTCGAATGCACTAGATATAACTAGGTAACTGTGATATAATGGTATATAGATATAACTAGATAACTGTGATATAATGGTATATAGATATAACTAGGTAACTGTGATATAATGGTATATAGATATAACTAGGTAACTGTGATATAATGGTATATAGATATAACTAGGTAACTGTGATATAATGGTATATAGATATAACTAGGTAACTGTGATATAATGGTATATAGATATAACTAGGTAACTGTGATATAATGGTATATAGCTCGAATGCACACAGGTCGGAGGTAGGTATTTTGCCACTTGCGACCACAAACGAACGCACCATAGAGTACAACTAGAAACGGTGCTATAAATTGTAAAAAGAAAGGCATAATGAAAATTATGCAATATATACAGAATAGAGTGTGGTGAGTGTATGTACTGTACAGTGTGTGTGCAGAGTGTGGTGTGATAGATGAGCGATGTCGTATTGTGTATATATACACAATGTGTGCAATGTGTGTGTCGTTGCACACATTTGGTATTGCTGTATTCATTAGGTCAAGTGCTGTATATATGTATCAGTCCAAACAGTGGCTGTTTCAATTTCCCCCATTGACAATGAATGGGGCAAATTTTTCAAGTGTCAATATTTGCTAAATATGTATTTATATTTTTAATATTTTTATGTGTTGTAACTAAATATTGTTAATATGTCTTAATGTGCAATTTCAGCTCAGTGTAGAGAAATGCACCGATACTAATGGTGCGTTCAAGACAACTCCCAAGTTGGGAATCCCGACCCCCGACGTCATTGCATTCATGACAACACACATACATACCCTTACCTTGTCCTCTTGCTTTGTGTGTGTGTGTGTGTGTGTGTGTGTGTGTGTGTGTGTACAGATTCCCGTCCTGTCACTTTGGGAAGCTGTATGGTGTGATCATGGCCCTGTCAGCGGTGGTGTCTCTCCTGCAGTACGCCTGCTTCTCCCTGGTCAAGGACGTGCTGGGAGGAGAGCCCCTCTATGTGAGCGCTGGGAGGAGAGCCCCTCTATGTGAGCGCTGGGAGGAGAGCCCCTCTATGTGAGCGCTGGGAGGAGAGCCCCTCTATGTGAGCGCTGAAGCTCTCATCTCAGCCACCTGCTGCACTGTAGCTCACCGCTGGACATGACTAGGAGATAGCATTACTCAGCACTATCATCACATCCACCTGCTGCACTGTAGCTCACCGCTGGACATGACTAGGAGATAGCATTACTCAAGTCCAGTTACCTCAAACCAGGTTCAGAAAGATCTTCAGTTTTAGAACTTTTGTCATTCCAGATAAGGGGTTACAAAATAATTTAATTTAGGAATTAAAAACATTTAATTCCTAAACTGTGTAAACCCCTCCTGGCTGTGGCGTCTGAACCCGGCGTTAGTAAAAACATGTCATATGTAAAGTTGTTAAGGTATTTCTCTCATGTTCTCATCATCTAATCCCCCACCCTCTCATCTCTCTCCTTTTATCTTTCACTTGACCCGCCACCCTCATTCTCTCCCCTCATTTCCTCTCTCTCTCTCTCTCTGTGTCTCTCTCTCTCTTTCTTTCTCTCTCTGTCTCTCTGTGTCTCTCTCTCTGTGTCTCTCTCTCTCTCTCTCTGTGTCTCTCTCAAGGGCGTAGGTTTGCGTATGGACGGTCGGGACATGTCCCTACCAACATTTTGGGAGGCCCAAATTGTCCCTACCAACTTTTAAGCAACCTTGTTCACATTATCTTTGGAGTGCACTTATATTAGATCATTTAGATTGCCTTCCCATAGTTTGGAAGGACAGAATTAGCCGTACCATTTTGAGTGAGTTAGTTTGCATTATGTTCGGAGTTACATTAGACCGTTAATCTACCCCTTTCCTCCACCGTGAATGTGCCATCCCAGTATTTTTTTTAAACTCATGTTTGATTGGCTCATTTGGCTGAGATAGATTGTTGCATTTTCGCTGGATCTGAAGACCAACAGCCTTACAGACAGACGCTGACAGCAAGCCATACTGTACAGTTGTGATTCTGACAGCCGTTTAGGTACAACCACCACAATGTCGCCTCCCCCTCCGAAGAGGATGAGGGATATCAGGAGCTTTTGCTCCGCAACTGTAAGTAACATTAGCGTTAGCTAGGTTAGCTCCCTCCTAAGCACTTATTGTATTGTTTTTATTGTATTGCACTGTACTTTAGATTGCTATTCTTGCACTTTGCCTTCAGAACTAGATTATGCTCTAGTCACTTGTTTTAGAAAGAAGATGCACTTGTGAGTTCTGGCAAGTAGTAGTACATTGGCTTTTCCTACATTAAATACAATTATTGTTAGTCGCTTTGTTTAAAGGCGTCTGCTAAATGACTGACTGTAATGTAGCTAGTTACTGGTAAACTAAGTAGCTAAAGTTTGGCATTAGCCACATGAAAACCAGCTAGGTTGGTGCTAGCTAACGTTACCTAAACTAACATCACTTGTCTTTCCATTGTGGGAAATTATCAACTAGTGATATAAGCTGGCTAGCTAGCGAACTGTTAAGATGGCTTCTATCATCCTGTAACATTAGGATTGCAGCAGCCATTACATTATCATACATTAGCTGCCCTTCAGAGATTTAATTGAATGGGACATCACGCGCTGACAACTAACGACTGTTAGTGTCGGCATACTAGCCGATGGGCTATTAGCTAGCTATAGCTTTGTCAAACTGTGCTAAACGTGATGCTAATTTCACTATATTAAATTCCCATTAACTTATGCTAAAAAACATCAGTGATATTAAAGTCGTAAGTTTTGATTAAAAAAATAAATACATTGTTTTAGCCTGACGGGTTCTTGTTACAATTATACGGGAAACTGAATACTCATAAGGTAACGTTATCTAGAGGTTAGCCAGCCCGTGAGAGCCGTTAACGTTACTTTTATGAGGACTCAGGTCTGTTTTTCTTTATACAAGCCCGTCCCTGTGTACAGTTATTAGCTAACGTATACTTGCTAACTGGAATCTCATAATTTTCCTCTCACTATATTGGCCGGAGGGTGTTTTAAATAAAGTAGTGTATGTTGAAGTACATGGGATTTATTTTTTCTAACTATGGTATCAAATTGGGTATCCAGGATTGTGTTGTTTCTAAATTAGTATTGCCTACTAAATGTCTGGTATTTTGTGACTCCCCTAATGGACAGATATATCAATTTATGAGTTGTATGTCAGTCTAAAAATCCCATGAAAATCTACATTTATATCAAATCATTTTTATATATGAAACGGCAGCAGTCGAGAGAGAGAGTGGAAGTACGCAGCAGCAACTGAGAGAGAAAGAGAGTGGAGGGATGCAGCAGCAAAAGTCGAGAGAGTGCAGCAGCAGCAGGCAGGATGTGATACACTAAGAAGATTGTATTAGTATTATTCAATTTCATAAATATATGCATATTTAAGAGGTTTAACCTCTCGTCCCCAGCAAAAATTGTGTATGCAGCCTACACTGTTATATGGTCCCTACCAATGTTGAAACCAAACCTACGCCCTTGGTCTCTCTCTGTCTCTCTCTCTCTCTCTCTCTTTCTTTCTCTCTCTCTGTCTCTCTCTCTCTCTCTTTCTTTCTCTCTCTGTCTCTCTGTGTCTCTCTCTCTGTCTCTCTCTCTCTCTCTCTGTCTCTCTCTCTGTCTCTCTCTCTCTCTCTCTCTGTCTCTCTCTCTGTCTCTCTCTGTCTCTCTCTGTGTCTCTCTCTCTCTGTCTCTCTGTGTCTCTCTCTCTCTCTCTCTCTCTCTCTCTCTGTGCAGGTGAACATCGCCCTGACCCTGCTCTCCCTGACAGCCTTCATCCACCCCCTCTCCGTCTACCTGCACTGCCGTCGCCTGGCTGCCCAGAGGACCAAAGCACTCACCTCGTCCTAGACCCCCAGACTAGACCCCACATGTCCTCTCAATGCACTGACTCCTCAACACAGGGACAACACATGATCCACATCTCCAGCCCCTACAACCTGCTGCTTCCTTCTTCATGTCCTCTCAATGCACTGTGCACATTGGCTTCGTATGCAGTTCACTTTGTTAAAGTCGCACAGAAATGAAAAAAGCATTCTGTCCCATTTTGGTTCACATAATTAGTCATAGTGTTCACCTATTCAACGATGTATACCAAAAAAAAATACAATATTCTACTTTTGTTGTAATCTTAAACGTAAACTTTCTGGAAAACGGTAGGTCACGTGCAATTATGACACCAGGTACCTTAGATTTTAGGCCAATAATCTCACGACATCCACCCTGTCAATCAAAACATCAACAACTCTGCAGCCTCAAGTGTTGAATATCCCGCCTGCTCGATAACGATCCAATGAAATTCATCTAAACGTATGTCCCGCCTTTGCAGCCCGTTTCAGGCGGAAATACGTCAAAGTACGGAAGCAAGATCTCCAACTTCCCTTTCAGTGTATCTTTAAAGGAGGTCCCTCTTGTTTTTGATGCCTTATTGGGTGAACTCAGATAGGGAGAGAGTTACGGGTGAGAGAGCAGCACCTAGATCCCCCGGTAAGTGAAGATGTGGGATTGCGCAGGGAGTGTTCTGAAGAACGCGCTCCGTCTCTCTCTGTCTTGCTCTTATTGCCATATTGTTCTCTCTGAACTATCCATGTACATTTACACTCTTGATGTTCCTAACAAAGTTCTCTATTCATAACCTCAACTGAAAAGGTTCAGCTATTTTAATGTACTTTAGTGTCTCGACCCTCGTATAATAAGCACCTACAACAACTGTCACACCGATGTGCTTTTGTCACAAGATAGCATCACATCGCATACGCTGTACATAACTGTTGCCTTCCTTATTCTTAAGGCCAGTCCAGTCCCTGTCATTGGTTCAGATTACTCACCAATGATGCGAAAGTGAGCGGTCAATGGAGCAGTGCAGGTCTGCCACCTACTGGCCTTATTGTGTATTACACCCTGCACCATGGTGGTGTCTGTGACGTCCCCCAGAGCAGCTTGCTAGAATGGAGCTCTATGCATTCAGGCACAACCCAGGTCTACACATGAATGGTAAAAAACGAACACATTTATGACAATAATATATCTAATGGGAATATATACAGTTTCTATTGAAACTATGAATGATGAAAGGGATTGCTTCACAGTTCTGTAATATTGTTACATAGTACTGCAGAGACTGTAGCCTGACATTGAGCTTTGTGTAGGCTACGGTATGTGAGTCACGAGTGCCGTTCTCCACTGCTGTTTTTATACGCAGTTTTTGATTTACCTTGTATTTTGCTTTTACCCTGTGTTTAGGGGAAAATGTACAATTTTATTAACAATTAGTGCCCATGGTAAATTACAGTAGCATATCAAAATCTTCCAAGCACTAACAGCATTATTTCAAAACGATGTTCAGTGGGGGTTGGAACAGTGAGGGGGGGGGGGGGGGGGGGCACGGTTCCTGGAGTAAAAGTGGATTTCGAAAGTCTAGTGAAGACGTGTCCCCTTCACATTTCAAAATCCAGGTTTTGATCTTTCAAATTATATTCGGCATTGTTCTCCAAAGTTACCAGTAATGAGCATTTAAATGCTTTATTAAGATTTTTTTTATTCTGGGGAGCATACCCCCGAACTCCCGTATCATTTCAGTGTCCCTCCCAGGTTCAGAAGAAGACGTTCCACAGGGGCCTCTGCTGTCCGGGGCCCACCTACCTATTATGTGATATGTACATGTGCCACTGACTGTTTGAAAATACAAATCATAAAAAATAGACGTTTGAATGAGCTTTGTTCATGTTTCATTGGAAAGAGGCTCTACCCAAACAAATGTATTACAGTATATTAGGCCGCACCCTACACCCAAAGACATGCTTTGACAAAGGCTTGAAACGTGTCAGTGTAATTTATGGGCAACAATACATCGTGAGACGGAATCAAAACGGTCTTTGATCCTCATCGTGCTGCTCAGCACAAGACAGCGGTTCTTTGGATACCTAATGTAAATAAAAAGGAGCGCTTATGTCCCCTGCTTAACGTGTTAACACAATGATTTGATATGTCCATTCTAGTCATGTTGTAGTCAAAGAGCTCAGTGTTTTGACAAATTGAGCTCAGTGTTTTGACAATGCAATAACTGAAAACAGTCATTAATAAAATATTTCAATCACAGATCAGAAGCTTCTCTTTTTCATAATTGTACAGTATTTTCTAAAGTATTACTAGAAATGTGTTCAATGGTCTATCAAGTTATTTGAAAACAATGGAACATTGACTTTATTATAATTATGTAGGCTACTGTTTGTACCTTATTATATTAGGTTGAGTTTAATATCAATCAATCAAAGCTTTATTTGTATAGCGCATTTCATACCCAGAGGCAACACAATGCGCTTTACAGAGAACAAGGGAGGTGGGCATACAACCCACCCCTACATATTCCAGAGGGAAACAAAAAAACAGTAATCACCCGGGGGCCAGATAAGTGAGCTGTAAAAATGCTTCCCTGACCCCTCTCAACAAGGCGATCAAGCAAGCTCCTGGAGTATGTTTGTCTACCGGCTAAGAACATTTATAAAGCAATAAATAACATAAAATTACATTTACATAAATACATTTACATTACAAATAACATTAAATTACATAAGAGAGGCTAATAACATCATAGGAGAGACATGGCAAACACTGGTGTATGTCTGTGTGTGTGTGAATGTGCCTGGGCCCAGATAGAGGCAGGGGTTGGGGTAGGGTGGGAGTAGGAAAAGGATACGGACCCGGGTTAGGGTGAGGGGAAGGGGATCTGAGCCCAGGACTGGTGTATGTCAGTGTGTGTGTGAGTGTGCCTGGGTCCAGGTAGAGGCAGGGGTCAGGGGTAGAGTGGGGGTAGGAAAAGGATACGGACCCGGGTTAGGGTGAGGAGAAGGGGGGACTAGGTCCAGGCCTAAAGCCGGAAGGTGTGTACGTGTGTGTGTGTTAACTAATTGCTACGACATCCACAGCAGACACAGGGGTATCTATTGGACTCAGGGTGGTCTGCTGGTGACAGTGGGGCATCCACTGGACCTGGTTAGAAGATAGGAGGGAGAGAGAGAGGCACTAGGGAGAGGGAAGGCAGAACAGGGTTAGTAGCACACAGAGCCATAAAAGCAACACAGATATTAAAACAGGCAACCTGGAACAAGCTCCTGGAATATATTTGTCTAACGGCTAAGAACATTTATAGAGCAATAAATTACATTAAATTACATTTTCAGAGCAAGAAAGAAATATAATGTTGTTGGTCTTATTGCCTTTTTAAATGTTGTTTGTATGTGTATTTGATTGATTGATTGATTGGTTGATTGATTGATTGATTGAAAAGAAAGAACTGTCGAGCTCAGCAACACTAAAAGACCCAGAAAAACCACAGAAAACAACTGTGGTGGATGACAGAAGAATTATTTCCCTGGTGAAGAAAGACCCCTTCACAACAGCTGGCCAGATCAAGAGCACTCCCCAGGAGTTATGGACCTAGCTGTATGTCTATTTAGATTTTGTTGTATAGTTTACAAGAGTAAGGCAGTAGAGGAGGGTGGAGACTGCTAGTCACTGTCTTGTAAGCATAACATTGAGTGAATTATGCTGTATTGCATTGTACTTATACAATTTACAGTAGTAGGCCTACCCTGCAGGAGTAGTAACTTGTATCTCTCTTTTCTCACTTTCTCTCACTCTTTGTTTACTTTCCATCTGCCTCAATTTGCCGCTAAAGCTGCTTTCTTCCGCTCTAAAATCCTAACCTCTGCTTCCAATCCTAAAAAACTCTTTGAAACCTTCTCTTCACTACTCCAGCCCCCACCTCCTACTCCCAACTCCTCCCTTCTCCTTGCTCCGGTAGAAAGACTTGCTCCGGTAGAAACACACAGCAGGTCTAGTTTTACCCGATGACGCAGTTGGGAGGCATCAAATATAGTAGTAGGCCTAGTAGAGGGAATGGGTAGTTAAGTAATCTATCTAACTATCTAGCCTATCTATCTATGGGAATCTAGATATATCATACTATTTACTTAGAGTTTTATGAATGAGAGACTGAAGAGAGAATTTTCTGTTAAGCTATTTATTGGAGTTTAGAGCTAAGCTACTCTAGCGTCTCCTGCCAGCGCGTCTGCGTCTGCTAACTCTGCTCCTCTGCGCCCTGCGCCTCCTGCGGACGGGGCGGGAAGCACCTGAACTGCGTCTGCGTCTGCGTGGCATGGTTTAACGCGAATGACGCTCAGGGCGGCGCGGGCCCCTTTTATACCCTTCCTGGACGACGTCACAGGGGTGCTCTGTGACGTCACAATTTACAAAGGCTCGTTTGACAAAAGTACTTGAGAGGCGCTGGTGAGTTGCTCCCTAGACCTGGTCCAGGGCGATATCCTACGGGTAACGCCCTGTTACTCTCAATAAAATTTGCCTATGAAAGCGCTTCATCGGCCCGGTCGTCCGAGTCTACAGACAAAACCGTTTCGTTACTCACCAAAGTATCGTTGGACAGATGAAAGCCTTTTCTCCTAAGTCGCTACAGTTTGTAGTCCCCCACCTTTCAAATAAAAGGCAAATTTGTACACTTAAATGTTTTATATCCACAGCGCATCGACTGTCTTCTTCTACCGGCGAATCGGCGCTCTCCGCTTTGTTTAGCCTACTCACTGCTGCCGCCCATGTCGGGGATGATGCATTACATCTTAAAGTCTCTCAACACCATTTAAGATGTAATGCATCATCCCCGGGTCTAGGACCAGGTCTAATTTGCTCCCATGGTTGCTCCGCAAAAAGCAGTTAGTGTAAATCAGTTGACGGGCACTTAGCTACAGTAGCCATGTCTGACTGAGCGATGCCGTTGTGGTACTGGCACTATTAGCTGCACTTCTTGTGATGAAGGGAAAGCAAAGACAGCGAAGGGAGCACAGGAGAATATGCATGATGGGACTTTGGGTTGAGAGGCTGAGAAAAGTACAGGATTATAATGTTAGCAGCCGCCACAAACACTGACCGCAGTTTTATGGACTAAATTGTGTTTGGAGTGGGCGGATTCAAGGGTTTGGACGCAGGCTACTGGAGCCTATAAGTTATGTGAATAACATTTCCACGCTAACGTCAGCTTATGAAATGGTATGAATTAGCTAGAGCGCTTTAATACCAGAGTAACGACACACATACCGTATCGGTCTGTCCCATGGAGGTACAGTATAGGTCAAGCGGAAAGTTGGTATCGCGCCTCTAGTGGCGGGATATGGGCATTGCATTTGTGACAAATCATTCACTCATGTTCGTATTGTTGTATTACATTACATTACAGTCATTTAGCAGACGCTTTTATCCAAAGCGACTAACAATAATTGCATTTAACGTAGGAAGAGCCAATGTGCTACTACTCACCAGAACTCACAAGTGCATCTTCTTTCTAAAACAAGTGATAAGAGCATAATCTAGTGCTGAAGGCAAAGTGCAAGAATCGCAATCTAAAGTCAAACCTTCTGTGTTCCACGTTAGCCAAACTCTGTCGTTTTCTTTATTATTGGCCCTTCATCTCAATATTAATTTATTGTTTATGTAACATTACCGTTAGCGTAATTTGCATAGGGTGCGTGGGTTTGTAGAACCCACAGGCCCCTACTAAAGTATATTGCGGCGGGAAAAAAGGCAGGTGGGTTGAGTTCAACGATTGAAGCACATGAAAGCAGGGGGGTATTCCAGAAAGCGGGTTTAGTGCAAATCCTGTGTTCGCTAAGCCTCAAATCTAAACTTTAAACATCATATTGAAGCCCTAACTAAGAAACTGAAATTTACTCTTGGCTTCCTTTACACACTTAAAGCTTGTTTTTCAACATCTTCTCGTAAAAGGTTGGTCTCTGGCTTATTCCTGTTCCAGCTTGATTACGGCGATACCATCGATAGATTTGCCTGTCCACTGTTTTGGCCAAACTTGACCCACTCTACCATGCTGCACTGAGATATATCAAATGCACCCTATAGGACTCATAATTGCACACTGTATAGCCTAACTGGGTGGCCCTCACTTACTATGCGCAGGATGCAGCACTGGTTTATATTATTGTATAAGGCCATTTTAGGCAAGCTCCCTTGGTACATATGTTCTATATATAAAACTATAAGTTTTGTACCAGTTTGTGACTCTCACAACCTCAGATCCAGTGCCTGGATACGGTTCCAGGTACCTGCTGTGCGGACTGAGGCTGGGAAAGGAGCCTTTTTTTTCTGGTCCTTGGTCTTGGAATGACCTTCAGTCAAGCCTCAAACTGATGGCACTTATTCCTTTAGCCAGCTTTAAACTGAAATGATCAGAAGTCCTTACCACCAGCTGCTCATGTAGTAATACACCTTCATTTCTTATTGTTCCCACGTGCTCTACGCCTTTTGTATATTTAGTTGTGTTGTTCTTTGTATTTTATATGTCCTTGTGTCTTTCAATGTGAAACTTTGCTGCCTTCTTGGCCAGGTAAGTACTGTAAAAGAGATTTTATCTCAATGCTTTTTATCTGGTTAAATAAAGGTTAAATAAAAAAAAAAAAGGGAATAAGCCTGGGTTTTCCGTTCCAGGAAGACAGTCGAGAAAGCAGGGCAAGTTGTGTTCGGAATCACTCCCTATTCACTATATAGTGCACTATATAGGGCTTCAGCCATTTTGTTTGTAGTGTCCGAATTCTCCACGGAATTTTCGTTCCCTATATAGTCCACTATTTATTACCCACATTTCACCTTGATTTGCAGGGAACAGTGCATGTACCCTACATTTTCTGTTCGGAATCGCTCCCTTGTTCCCTCACTCCCTATTCCCTATATAGGGATCACCATGTAGTGAACTACCTAGGGAACGGAGAAAATGTAGGGTACATGCACTGTATAGTGCACTATATAGTGAATAGGGAGCGATTCCGAACACAATGTCTCTGTCCCTCCTCGGCCCTGTCATGTCTCTGTCCCTCCAGGGCCCTGTCATGTCTCTGTCCCTCCTCGGCCCTGTCATGTCTCTGTCCCTCCTCGGCCCTGTCATGTCTCTGTCCCTCCTCGGCTTCCCTGTCCTGCTCTCGCCACCATGGCCACCAGCCACCTCTCCTTCAAGTTCGTGTTCAACATGGTGTTCTGAGGCTGTAGACGTTGAAGCAGCCCCTGGCGCAAACATATCAGTAATTTTTTCACATGTTGCAGCATCCGCCTCAAGACTTTTAATCTTTTTAGCTCGTAATTTCTCTGCGCCCCCCTTGCGCTTTGGTTTACTATACTTGTCCTTATCCATCTTTCTCCATCCACTGACTTTTGGCTCTCTAACGGCCCACGCAAATGACACATGAAACTAACAGAGGGAGGGGTGGGGCCTACATATGATTGGGCCAGCCCAGTGTCAGTTTAGAAAATGGACCAATGGGCCGCTGTCCCTGCTCTATGGGCCGTTCGTTAGCCCCCAAATTATTTTATTTTTTTTTAGATCGGCCCACAAGTAGGTCCGGCCCACCGGGCATTTGCCCGGTACACCACATGGCCAGTAATGGGACACATAGGGGATATGAAAAAACATGGTTGTGTTTTGTTCTAACTCGGGTAGGGGTACCTCAAAATCTGAGGGCCCCTCCATCTAGACTATAATACCAGCTTTCATGTCTCAGGAGAGGAGAGGCAATGCCTTAACTTCACCCAACAGTAGCTGTACTCGTGACCTGGTAATCACAAGTACGTTAGCTCAACTCAGCTGTATTTATACCACACATATAGCAACGCAATTAGGGTCACGGTTGGTAGTATAATTGTCATTTTTACTGTATTAACTTGATTATCAACTAGACTATGATGTTCTATTCCTCATTTTCTTATAGGGACACTGGCGCAGGTAGACAATCACTTCAGTACAAGAAACACACACAGAAGCAACCAAGACGGTATACGACTAAAGACAAGAGAAAAAAAAAAGTAAGTGCAACTGATATAGCCTACTGTACAGTAACATTTTATATGTTTTCACAGTCAATTTTGTTTCTGTTAAATGTATACCTTCTCACAGGTTTGTTGGTATGTAAAAGGTCAACGTGGGTTGGGGATTGGGGACACTTCCAAGTGCCACTGTACAGTATCTAGTTCTGAAGGTGTAACATACAGTAGACCTACAGGTCAATATTTCTTGTTTTCTAATAATCCATCATGAAATCATGCAGTAATCAATCAATGATCATGCTACCAAGGTTGTCACAAACATATTGACGAAATAGTCCTCTAAAATGTCTTTGACACTTGTTTTGAGCCTTTATTCAAAAGATGGTCAACTTAATTTCCTGATTCCTGCAGCTCAAAGAGCTGTCTTTGAACAAACAGGAAATGGCTTATTCCCTACACTCTGACGCCCTCTTGTGTCTGAAAAAGAGAGGTGTACATTTGTTGACAAGAAGATGCTCAGCCCTCTGCTTTAACAGAAACGAGATGGTGCTTGAGAGAGCACAGACCTCCGCCAATTAATGCATTTTGTGGCTCTGTGCATGCGCACGTGCGAGTAGTAATGTTTGGTATTGCTGCATTCATTAGGTCGATAGCTTTATATCCAAACTCCTTGTCTCTGTGAAATTCCTACGTCGAGATATGTCCATTTCACCCCCCCAGCATTGACAATGGATGGGGAGAATTTTTCACTCCTGAGCCACATCTGGCAAACTGCTGTGTGTTACAACCTACCAATATTAGAAACATAACGTCATACCTAACTGCAGTCTTAAAGAAACTTAACTTCAATTCAACATCAATTCAATAAAGAAACATAACTTCATACCTAACTGCAGTTTGAATTCATAAAGAAACATAACTTCATACCCAACTGCAGTCGTAATTCATAAAGAAACTTCACATCATACCTACTGTAAAAGCAGTCTTAATTCCTAAAGAATAAAAACCTTAATCCAGCAGCACAATTGTATGAGAAATAGCAATTTTAGCTTTTCCCAGAGATATTGGTGATAAATGAATAGGATTTAATAATTTGTGACCAGCCATATAATTCTATATACAATATAGATGTAGTCTGATGGTCTGGTGTTCAAGAGCTCCCCCTAGAGGCAGATCCTACACACAGCATTTTTTATGTGGATTACTGTAATATACTATCATAAATACATATACTGTAGATATGGAAACAGTCATAAACTGCATGTGTCAATGTTGTTGACACAGTGATTACAGTTTTTTTGCTTCCCTCTGGAATATGTAGAGAGTTAGGAGGGTGAGGAGGGTGAGGCCGTGTGAGAGGTGAGGAGGGTGAGGAGGGTGAGGCCGTGTGAGGAGTGTGAGGAGGGTGAGGAGGGTGAGGCCGTGTGAGAGGTGAGGAGGGTGAGGAGGGTGAGGAGGGTGAGGCCGTGTGAGAGGTGAGGAGGGTGAGGCCGTGTGAGAGGTGAGGAGGGTGAGGAGGGTGAGGCCGTGTGAGTGGTGAGGAGGGTGAGGAGGGTGAGGAGGGTGAGGAGGGTGAGGCCGTGTGAGTGGTGAGGAGGGTGAGGAGGGTGAGGAGGGTGAGGAGGGTGAGGCCGTGTGAGTGGTGAGGAGGGTGAGGAGGGTGAGGAGGGTGAGGAGGGTGAGTGGTGAGGAGGGTGAGGAGGGTGAGGAGGGTGAGTGGTGAGGAGGGTGAGGCCGTGTGAGTGGTGAGGAGGGTGAGGAGGGTGAGGCCGTGTGAGAGGTGAGGAGGGTGAGGAGGGTGAGGCCGTGTGAGAGGTGAGGAGGGTGAGGAGGGTGAGGCCGTGTGAGGAGGGTGAGGCCGTGTGAGTGGTGAGGAGGTTGAGGAGGGTGAGGCCGTGTGAGTGGTGAGGAGGGTGAGGAGGGTGAGGCCGTGTGAGAGGTGAGGAGGGTGAGGCCGTGTGAGTGGTGAGGAGGGTGAGGCCGTGTGAGAGGTGAGGAGGGTGAGGAGGGTGAGGAGGGTGAGGCCGTGTGAGTGGTGAGGAGGGTGAGGAGGGTGAGGAGGGTGAGGCCGTGTTAGAGGTGAGGAGGGTGAGGAGGGTGAGGAGGGTGAGGCCGTGTGAGTGGTGAGGAGGGTAAGGAGGGTGAGGAGGGTGAGGCCGTGTGAGTGGTGAGGAGGGTGAGGAGGGTGAGGCCGTGTGAGAGGTGAGGAGTTTTTGAGCACTTGAGTATTTCTCCCGATTGCACTGTACAACATATTTGAGGGGTTATTTTGCAATATCAGATATATTCATTGTTGGTGTCAATTTGTCATGTTCAAATGGTGTCAATTTGTTTCTCGGGTTTCACCTTTATGCCATTCTCCAACATTCTCCCGTCAAGTTTGGTTTTTATAAATGCCCAGCAGGTTTGCACAGGAAGGCGTGTTTGTGTGCATTGTTATTGTTGTATTATTGTGTTTGTCTGATGATGCAGGCTCTGATGTGTCAGAAGGGTGTGTGCGTTTCTTTTCAGCGTGCTTCTCTGACAAAGTGCTGCGTGTTTGTGCTTCCATATATCCTGGTGCCCGTGCAAATAGCCTACAACAAGACATGTTAACTGTTAGTGTACCAAATACATTCACTTGATGGACAACAGTGGTTATATGTTTGAATTTTTAGATAAATAAAACATTTTATTCATGTCTTCTGCATGGCTCTGGGTGTGTGAGTCACAGGCAGACAGGTGACAGGCTGTTACTGTCCTTTGTCCAAGATGATGGCCCATTGTGACAGATCATGGGGTGTGGTAGGGGTGTGGTCTGGGTAATGAATATTCTGATTGGCTGCTAATTAGCCTGCTAAATTTGGGAACTGTTGTGACTAAACTTTTTTTTTTTGAGCTATTTAGATCTAGGATGTTCTAAATATTTTTCACATCATTGCATAACCAAGACTTTGATGAACAACTTTCATTTTGACAAAACAATTCATCACTATCATTTAGGGGGTGTTTTAACAACATTTGTGAGGGCAGAAAAAAATAGTCTTTATAACTTTTGTGTTTGTAGATCTATTTATAAGCTGAATGGTAGTGACCAATCTATTGATGGCAAATGTAGCTGCGATTGTCCTTCAACTTAAAATATAAATCACTTCGGAGTAAGTGTGCGTTAAGTTGAGGAAATTTAAATTAAGTGTAGTCCAGTTTAAAAATGCATTCAAGGCAAGGCAAGTTTATTTGTATAACACATTTCAGCCACAGGGCAATTCAAGGTGCTTTACATGAGACATTAAAAGCATTAAAACAAAAAGCAAGACATTATAGACATTTAAAACAAAAGGCAGGACAAATTAAAAGCATTAAAACAAAAAGCAAGTCATTATAGACATTTAAAACAAAAAGCAGGACAAATAGAATACAGGAATAAAAGTTACAGTGCAGTATACTGATAAACATATTAAAACACATTAAAGAATTAATTTGCGCCATACTTTACAAATTTGACAAGGTACACACAAACGGCTGATGTGACTGTGAAGGACACTTGTTGTGTGTTTAAAGGACTATGCTCGTTTTTGACAACCTGGACCTTATTTACGACATATTATAAGAAGTTTGACTCACCCAGATCACTTTTGTGTTGTTCGGAGGCCGGTAGAAGAAATTTAAAATCCAGCGCGAGCCAGTATATCCATGTAATGGCGGCGCACGGGGCAAAGGGAATGCAGTTTCTCAAAATCCATTTTCGGCCGCTAAACGGTTGTTTTCATCAATCACATTGCATGAATCGACAGTTGATATTCCTCTACGCGAGCCATTCTTTCGGTTTTCAAATACGTGGTCTGTAGCCACTGTAATATGATCTTTACACTGGCTATGCTCCCTCACATTCTCTGCGCTACGATCGGATTGTTGCTGACGAATGACGACGACAATATTCTCGGCACCAACTACGATCGTAGCGCAGAAAATGTGAGCCGGAGAATAGCAGGCTGCGCGCTGGCCTGTGCGCATGCGTGCTGGAGCAAGTGGGGGAGAGGCTTGTAAAGATCATTACAGTGGCTACAGACCACGTATTTGAAAACCAACCGAAAGAATGGCTCGCGTAGAGGAATATCAACTGTCGATTCATGCAATGTGATTGATGAAAACAACCGTTTAGCGGCCGAAAATGGATTTTGAGAAGCTGCATTCCCTATGCCCCGTGCGCCGCCATTACATGGATATACTGGCTCGCGCTGGATTTTAAATTTCTTCTACCGGCCTCCGAACAACACAAAAGTGATCTGGGTGAGTCAAACTTCTTATAATATGTCGTAAATAAGGTCCAGGTTGTCAAAAACAAGCATAGTCCTTTAACTGGACTGTGTGTTTAACTGAACTGTGTGTTTAACTGGACTGTGTGTTTAACTGGACTGTGTGTTTAACTGGACTGTGTGTTTAACTGGACTGTGTGTTTAACTGGACTGTGTGTTCCTCCGTGCAGGTCAGCGGGCGTCTGGCCATCTTCTACGCATCCGTCTACGCTCACTATGTGGACAAAGGAGACCCGGCGATGGCCGTCACGCTGACCATCTTCCACAATACGGTGAACGCACGCACACACACACACACTCACGCGCACGCATTCACTCGCTCGCTCGCACGCACACACACACTCGCACACCCACGCACACACACGCACGCACTCACACACACACACGCACTCACGCACGCACTCGCACACTCGCACGCACGCACTCACGCACGCACTCTCACGCACGCACTCTCACGCACTCACACACACACACACACACACACACACACACACACACACACACACACACACTCGCACGCACTCACTCACTCACTCACGCAAGCACTCACTCACTGCCTGACATCTTCTGCCTCTCGTGTGCTCTCTCTCTCTCTCTCTCTCTTTCTCTCTCTCTCTCTCTCTCTCTCTCTCTCTCTTTCTCTCTCTCTCTTTCTCTCTCTCTTTCTCTCTCTTTTTCTCTCTCTTTCTCTCTATTTCTCTCTCTTTCTCTCTCTCTCTCTGTCTATCTCTCTCTCTTTCTCTCTCTCTCTTGCTCTCTCTCTCTATTTCTCTCTCTCTCTTTATCTCTCTCTTTATCTCTCTGTCTCTTGTCTTATAGCTGCGGTGCTGTGGACTGGTGGGTGCGTTGGACATCCTGGTGAAAAAGACGTGTCCTAACCATAGCTTTCTGGAGACCTTCACCATGCCTGTGAGTATACTAATATGACCTCACTATACCTGTGAGTATACTAATATGACCTCACTATACCTGTGAGTATACTAATATGACCTCACTATACCTGTGAGTATATTAATATGACCTCACTATACCTGTGAGTATAATAATATACTAATATGACCTCACTATACCTGTGAGTATACTAATATGAACTCTCTTCACTATACCTACGTAGGCCTAGTCCTAAACTATAAGAATCTCCGTTTACTAGTCGATACATTTTTACAATGATTAGGCTAGACGTTTTTTTTTTTTTTTTTATCTCAGTCGACGGTTGAATATTTATTTGACAGCTCTTGGAAAGCCCCATGGAACATAGGCCTAATAAAATGAAAAAACCTTAGTGACCGCGGTAGATGCGGTGCGCGACAGTCCTAGCTTTAACAGTGTATTTTGACAGATAGGCCTACAGATGTGTATCCTGATCGCATCGTGTTCGCCTAGTCAACAGGATCAATTGTTCCTTGGCATGAGTGAATAAGAATCTTTAATTCATCTTGGTAAGGATGGACTCGCTGACATTGAACCCCCTGTCTGGGAGCTACTCTTCTAGTTTGCACTTTATGCGGTGTTTTGATTCCCCTGTGGAATGCTGCACGAGCTCTCGCTGCCACTATGACGCCTAATTGACGTCATGTAAGAAACGTCTATAAAAGTTTATTCCCGAGAGATTCATGTCATTCTGGATTCGTGATTAATAGCTAATGGTTACATTCAGTTATTTATCGATGACTACACCGTTCAACCAGCCACCGTTGTGCGGCGCTGCTTTGGCTGACCTGGGGCCTGTTGTTGGTGCTGGTCTGGGTACAGCCATCATCACCGGCCAGTACCTCTACCGACGTTACAGTGAGTAGCCTAGTCAATACTTGCCCACTACTAGCCTACTGATGATGGTAAAGTGAGGCGTCTGCACAATTAATGCATCTCTGTCGATATGTAGACATCTACTATACTGATCCCTTGAGCTATTGAGCTGCAGGTGTTCGTCAATAACACACGAGGGAGTAGCCTAGGCCTTTATTGTGGTGATTGGCACGGCTGTGCTGGGGCACGTGCACGACGCGAACCCAATGTAAGCTCAAGGGATAGATAGATAGATGGATGTGTGTGCGTGTGTGTGTGTGTGTGCGTGCGTGTGTGTTCTTGTTCAGATACCGGCAGTGGCCCACAGCATCAGGCCCCTTACCTCAGCGCTGTCCCACATGCTCCTCCCCCTCCCTCTACCATCAGTCGCCAGCGGCTCACCGTTGACCAGCTCCTCTTCATTAAGGTGCTGGGCGAGGGAGGCTTTGGCACGGTAAGATAAGCACTACAACACTGTCCTCTCTCACTGCCAACACAAGCCACTCTCCAAGACTGGGGGCGGGGGTGGACCAACGGTGGTGGAGGGGCTTCTTAAACTTGATGAGCTCTGAATAGAATACTAGTGAAGTGTATTGAATGTAATACTAGTGAAGTGTATTGAATATAATACTAGGGAAGTGTATTGAATATAATACTAGGGAAGTGTATTCCAACCTCTCCCTCCGGTCGTCAGGTCTACCTAGCTGAGCTGAAGCGGCAGAGAGGGACGCATGTAGCCGTGAAGGTTCTGGAGAAACGGGAGGTTCTCCAGAACAACAACTTGAAGTTCATGGTGGAGAGGCAGGTGTTGACCCTGGCTAGGAACAACCCCTTCCTCGCCCACCTGTACTCCACCTTCCAGAACAAGGTAAGATCTACCTCCTCACTTCTCAAATACTACTTGGTCGTTCCGGAAACTGGATGGGGGGTTAAGTCCCTTGCTCAAGGGCACAACGGTAGCTTGGAAATGGCCTGGGGCCTCATTTATAAACGTTGCGTAAGTACAAAAGCGTGCGTAACCCATGCTGAGCAACTTTCTACGCAACTTTCGGTATTTATAAAAAACGAGCTGAGCGATAAGTTGGCGGAAGGTGTGCGTAACTCTACGCACACTCCGACCCTCCTGTAACTACGTTTCTGGAGAAAGGGGAAAACGCGACTCCGATGGCGGAGGGATGAAACTCGGGAAAGTCTGCGAAACACATGACATAAACGGAATCAATCGCCACCGTAGCCTAATCACGAAATAATGTCGGCATTGCTTTGGATGTGTCTGTGAATTGACCCATTTGTGTCATAATATAATGTTATGTTGTAGGCCTCGAGCTGCTGACCGGCCAGAAGCCCTACTACGGCATTGATGTCATCACGGTGATTCGCACCATCAAAGCCATGGACCTCGGATGCTTCTTTACTGAGGAGAGTGACCTGGCCAGTGACCTGCTGGACAAGGTCTGTTAAGCACACACACACACACACACACACACACAATATATATATATATATATATATATATATATATATATATATATATATATATGAATGAAATTCATAATTCAGCAACATTTGTGTGGGTCACCGAGCCCCATCTCCTATCTCCCCCACAGCTGTTGGATGTGGACCCCAGGTGTAGGTTGGGAGAGGTGGGCAACATCAGGGACCACCCCTTCTATGACACCATCAACTGGTCCGCTCTGGAGAAGAGAGCGGACCAGAGAGATGATTGGTCTATTAAGTCTGTTGATTAACTGACTTCTTATTTACTGATATTAGATTTGTATTTAAAGGCATAGTATGCTTACTATGCTATTTTGGACATTTAGCCCTAATTGTGGTCTGTCCCTGTCCACTTCCATTGTAAAGACATTTGAGTCGGAAGGAAATCTCTACAGTATCTAGCTCAGTGAAATGATGGTCTCATGTGTCAGGTTCATGTTAGACAGACCGCAAATGTCCAAAATAGCATACTTATCCGTTAAGGTACAAATGACTGTTGATTTCAGAGCCTCAGTAATGTATCAGTTCTTAGACGGTCAGCAGGATGTGGTCTGCATATTAAATGCAGCAACATTAGTGTGATAATTGTCTTTCTTCCACAACAAGTGGGGACAAGTAGGGACTCTACTATGAAGCCTGTTCCAGTCATATCAGAACACATTTTAGAGAAAGGAGAACATATTACTGGGACCATAGTCCTTATTTCTAGAACATTCTAGAGAGAGAACACATATTACTGGGACCATAGTCCTTATTTCTAGAACATTCTAGAGAGAGAACATATTACTGGGACCATAGTCCTTATTTCTAGAACATTCTAGAGAGAGAACACATATTACTGGGACCATAGTCCTTATTTCTAGAACATTCTAGAGAGAGAACACATATTACTGGGACCATAGTGCTTATTTCTAGAACATTCTAGAGAGAGAACACATATTACTGGGACCATAGTGCTTATTTCTAGAACATTCTAGAGAGAGAACACATATTACTGGGACCATAGTCCTTATTTCTAGAACATTCTAGAGAGAGAACACATATTACTGGGACCATAGTCCTTATTTCTAGAACATTCTAGAGAGAGAACACATATTACTGGGACCATAGTGCTTCATTCTCCATGCGACTAGTTGCTTGTTGCTCACAGCCCTTTTCTGTCAATCATCAGGAGCAAGTCTGCAGCGAGTCAAACCTGGAAGACTCTGAGGACACTGAGGACTCTGAGGACTCTGAGGACTCCGAGGACTCTGAGGACTCTGAGGACTCCAAGGACTCCGAGGACTCCGAGGACTCCGAGGACTCTGTAGATCAGGAGCGGTTTGCAGGGTTCTCGTACATTGACCCCAAAATGGAGGACCTCATGAAAGAGTCATGTCCAGCGGTCGAGGCTGATGTGGAACAGTCAAAGAGTGGTGTCAATCATCAGGAGCAAGTCTGCAGCGAGTCTGACCTGGAAGACTCTGAGGACTCTGAGGACTCCGAGGACTCCGAGGACTCTGAGGACCTCATGAAAGAGTCATGTCCAGCGGTCGAGGCTGATGTGGAACAGTCAAAGAGTGGTGTCAATCATCAGGAGCAAGTCTGCAGCGAGTCTGACCTGGAAGACTCTGAGGACTCCGAGGACTCCGAGGACTCCGAGGACTCTGAGGACTCCGAGGACTCCGAGGACTCTGTAGATCAGGAGCAGTTTACAGGGTTCTCGTACATGGACCCCAAAATGGAGGACCTCATGAAAGAGTCATGTCCAGCGGTCGAGGCTGATGTGGAACAGTCAAAGAGTGGTGAGTGGAGAAATAACTGACCGTAGAATGTGTTCGGTCAGAATCGAGTATTTCAGAGCGCCATGTAATGAAACTCTAAATGCTGGATATTTCTCTCTCTCTCTCCCTCCCTCCCTCCCTCTCTCCCCTTCACACCCTCACAGAGACCGGCGTGTCACCATGGCTGTGCTTTGGCGCTGCTGCCCTCGCCACGGGGGCTCTGTTTTGGTGGCTATCATGAGACACACACACACACACACACACACACACACACACACACACACACACACACACACACACAGCCCTAGGGACAACCACAACAATTGCACATTTTATGAGAAAGGTTTTTGTGTTTCTTGGCATCATTCACTTCAGAGCTGTGATTGGTTGGTTGGTTCTTCAACACTGATCTCTCATGCAGTAACTGACCCACGTCTGACCTCACTGACCTGCATAGGAGTTCACTGAAAGCACCACTCACCTCTGGGAAAGACCTCCACGTTTCCCAGGCAGTCTTCTTTCAGTCTGGGAGAGTCACACACTGTGTTTGGACATAGGGCCTCATTTACCACTCACCCATGACGTTGTTGGTTGATTGAGGTGATTTTCAGCTGCTTCATTTCTGCCCCTCGTTTGGGCGTTCACGTCATGATAATGTTGCCCAATGTAATGATAATGCTGCCCAATGTAATGGTACCATCTTCCTGTCTGTCTGTCTATCTCAAAGTCAAAGTCAGGGATATTTGTCCCATACAGTAGAATCTCAGAGATCTGAACCCATCTGGGGTCATTCGGATTACTGAAATGTTCATAACTCTGAAAGTGACGTCAAAATACACCAATTTTACAAAATAGAATATTTATTTCATTTACACCCGGACTAAATCAATGAATGTCCTCTATAACAACCAGAGTGGCATTGAAATTGCAATTAAATAACCAGCTATACTTGTATTTTGTAGCCATTTTGTCACGTTTAAATGTAGTAAAATGTTCAATTTGACAGCTACTTCCGGTTTTGACACTCGTTCAGTTGAACGGTCTTTTTGGATCTCTGAGGTTCTACTGAGGTTTTACTGTACTACATCATATAGGCATAACAAGTAGTGAAATGTTCTTCCGTTGTCCCTGTATGATGTAGTGTGACAAATATACCTGACTATGACTTTGAGATAGATAGATTTCTATCTGTCTGTCTGTCTGTCTGTCGTTCTTTTGGTTGATCTATCTGTCTATCCGTCTGTATGTTCGTCTATCTATCTATCTATCTATCTATCTATCTATCTATCTATCTATCTATCTATCTATCTATCTATCTATCTATCTATCTATCTGTCTATCTGTCTGTCTGTCTGTCTGTCTGCCTGCCTGTCTGTCTGTCTGGGGGTTAATTTGAGTTTTGTCTGGGGTTAATATCATTTTTGAAGTCAAACTATTATTGAATCATTTACTTTATTGAATCATTTACTTTATAGGGGCATATTATCTCTGCTACTTCACATTACCTACCTAATTTAGTGCTAATGTAGTGACATAGATGGATAGGCAGACAGACAGATAGGCAGGCAGACAGACAGACAGACAGACAGACAGACAGACAGACAGACAGACAGATAGATAGATAGATAGATAGATAGATAGATAGATAGATAGATAGATAGATAGATAGATAGATAGAAAGATAGATAGATAGACAGACAGACAGACAGACAGACAGATAGACAGACAAACAAACAAACAAACAAAAAAGTTTTCAATTGCGGACTGGGGCTTTGAGTGAGTTTGGTAGCGGATGCTTGATGGTACCATTACATTGGGCAGCATTATCATTACATTGGGCAGCATTATCATTACATTGGGCAGCATTATCATTACATTGGGCATCATTATCATGACGTGAACGCCCAAACGAGGGGCAGAAATGAAGCAGCTGAAAATCACCTCAATCAACCAACAACGTCATGGGTGAGTGGTAAATGAGGCCCTATGTCCAAACACAGTGTGACTCTCCCAGACTGAAAGAAGACTGCCTGGGAAACGTGGAGGTCTTTCCCAGAGGTGAGTGGTGCTTTCAGTGAACTCCTATGCAGGTCAGTGAGGTCAGACGTGGGTCAGTTACTGCTGGAGAGATCAGTGTTGAAGAACCACCCAACCAATCACAGTTTTGAAGTGAATGATGCCAAGAAACACAAAAACCTTTCTCATAAAATGCGTGATTGTTGTGGTTGTCCCTTAAACACACACTTACACACACACACACACACACCATAAAGACACTCTTCACCCGCCACCCCCCCACCCCGCCATGAAGCCACTATGTGAGGATGCTGTTCGTTGACTACAGTTCAGCGTTCCACATCATAGTCCCCCTCAGACTCCACCAAACTCTGGGACTCAACCCCGACCTGCGCAGCTGGATCCTGGACTTCACCTCTGACCCTCAACACCGGAGCCACCAGTGTTGCATCCTGAGCCCTCTCCTCTCCTCCCTCCCCTTTCCACCCATGACTGCGTAGCCACGCACAACTCCACTATTGATTAGGTTTGCTGATGACACAATGGTAATAGGCCTGATTATGGACAACGATGAGGCGGCCTATAGGAGTGAAGTCAAGGAGCTGATCGTGGTCTACAGGAAGAGAGGAGAGAGGCTGGACCCCATCACCATCAGTGGATCCACCGTAAAGAGAGTCAGCAACTACAAGTTCCTAGTGTCCATATCACTGAGGACCTGACCTGGGAGGTGCACACCGCCCATGTGGTGAAAAAGGGACAGCAACGCCTCTTTCACCAAGTTTAACACGGGGCCCAAGATCCTAGGGGCCTTCTCCAGAGGCAGGACCCAGAGCATCCTGACCGGGAACATCACAGCGTGGTGAGGGAACCGCTCCGCCCTCAACCACAAAGCACTGCAGACTGCGGTGTGGACCGCCCCGCGCGTATCGCTGGATGTGAGCTTCCCTCCGTCCACGAGCCGTACGACAGCCGGAGCGCCGGCAGAGGGCGCAGGGTTATCAGAGAGCGCAGGGTCATCAGAGAGCGCAGGGTCATCAGAGAGCGCAGGGTCATCAGAGAGCGCAGGGTCATCAGAGACCCCGGCCCCCCGGGGGAGGGGAGACCCTGGGAGTCCAGGAGCACTGGAGAGGACATGCTGATGAGTGGAGACATGCTCATCCAGAACCACATCTGAACCACATCTGAACAATGACAAGTGCTTCATAAATACTCTATTATTATTATCATTATCATTATTATTAATGAGGCTGGCTGGTCACTGCCAGAGACACCAGGAGCTTCCAGCCAGCAAACTGGGTCCAACACACCGGCATCGATCACGAGGGCGTCCCGCACTGACGTACCGTGTGTGGACGTACCGGTACTTAAGAAATACGCAGGGGCGGAAAGTACCGGCGAGCCAGCCAGATGCAATGAGGATCGGTAGTTCTGGAAACGCCGATGGACGGCTCGTCCGAGGAGGTCCTAAAGAGAGATCTCTAACACGCCATGTTTCAGCCGCTGCCGTCTGGGAAACGGTGTCACAGCCTCAGGGACCTGCAGGTTCAGGGACAGATTTTTCCACCAGGCAACCAAGCTCTTGAATAATGGACACTAATGCCCTGTTGCCTGTCTGGCTGTGACACACACACACACTCAGACTGTGCATACACAAACACGCCAACATGTATTCAATGCACATTTGCACTTTTGATGCACTGTACACTTTGCACACGCCATATATTTCTATTGTATTTTATTGCTTTGTTTTTATTATATTGTATTTGTTTTGTATCATTATCTTATTCTATTATACTTAGTTATATAAACCCATGTTACTCTCTTATACTTGAATAATGTAACAAATAAAGAATCTAGCATCATCTTTGGGTTTTTGTTATTACTGTATATCTTTTGTTCATCCATTAAATATGTTATGTTGATATGTTCTTGTTGCGACAAGCAGCATAAATTACATGGAATCTGATCTTTTCAATTCTGATTACTTGTGTCTAGCAACAAGAACAAAGCATTATGGCGCGTTCCAGGCAACCCGTAACTCGTGTTTTTCAGACCTTCTACACGTGAAAATGCACTGGAATGGCAGTCAAACCCGTAACTTCCCACCCGTGAACTCGTACCAGATCAACTCCCAGTTGCGCTCTCTGACGTCACACAGCCCTCTAAGCAAGATGGCAGCCCCCATGGGTATGGCGACAAAGATAACTTTAGGGCAACGTAAAGTAAATTTGTACCTTGTAATCAAAATAATACAAACGATTATGCACTACAATCTGCTATGTGTATTTAATGATGCACAAATATGTTGACAAGAGATAGCTAGTGCTAGCTAGCTAACATTAAGGTAAACCTGAACGTGACCATGCATACGGCGAAAAGTCGATGATGTCAATAAATAAAATGTAACGTACGATTTCTTAGCATAGCGAAATTAGGCATACAATGTTTAGCTTGCCAGCTCTGACAATGTGCCAAATCTCAAGCTTTTACCATATCGGCTTGTTTACATTTATCCAGAATGCCACGCATTCAGACAGTTTGCCTGGAACGCCGACAAAGTCGTGAGTCGTGACTTGAAGTTGTAACTTACGGGCTCAAAATCCTATCTGGAACGCGGCATTATTTTCCAAGTGTCCTCCAGCTTCTTGAAGAAGCCACCTGTGTTAACCATGGAGGTATAATATAACTGGAGACGGCATTGAAAATGGCTGCCTATTCATTTCAATGAAAGTTGCTCACCGGCGCATGAAGCCATTTGACGTAGTGGCCAAAGCTCGGTATTGCAGGTCACGTGACGGCATGCGGCCCAAGACCCTTATTTCCCATGGTTTGTGGATTGTGATAGATAGGGCTAGATTGGACATTGTCCTGTCCAATAATTATACCCCCCTCCCCCAACCGACTCGACAGTACTGACATCAGTGGACAGTTCCCACCACTGTGAGGCCAGGACAGAAAAAAGCCATGGCCACGCCAATCTGCCGTAGGGGGGCTTGGAGCAACTGGGGAACCAATCACCTCAAGGCAGCAGAGCTTGACCACAGCCTGGAGGTAGGAGGGAGCTGTTCATTTGCCCTGTAGGCTTGCACCACAGTCCTAAACTGGATGGGACAGCGCAGGGAGCCAGTGCTGAGAACGGAGTAGGGAAGTTGTGTGGAAGAGCATGGGGCCGTTGAACACCAGGTCAGCAGCAGCTTTCTCCAGGAGTCTGATGGCCAACGCTGCAGGATGGCAGCAAGTAGGGAGTTGCAGGAGTCCAGGCGGGAGATGACAACAGCCTGGATGAGCACTAGCGACGAATCACAGCCAGATTTCTTTCCTAGCACAAAGTTTGATAAAAGAGATGAGTATTAGCAAAGGCAAGGATAATGATTATATCAGTGTACAATAAGCTATGATGGGGAGGAATTACACTATTAATTTGATTTCCAGGCATGGCATATACATGGCATGCTTACTTGCAATGGTAATAATGCCTTCAGGTAATAACACTAACTATGCTTGATTAATTTGATGTATAATGTGGCAAATGCTATAGTAGCAGCAGCAAGCATCAGCCCACTATAGCTAAATAACGCCAGACAAGATTACAGACTGTAATCAATGTATGAACAATGTCACATTGATCATGCTCAACATTATGTTAAAATTGAAATACATCTGAGACCTCCGAACGTAACGTTAGCATTAACTAACGTTAACCCTAAGCCGTTAGCATTAGCTACCGTTAGCATAGCTCCCTAGCCTATCAATATAGTTGATGTTAATATAAAGAAATGTAACATTAGATAATGTTAGCTAAGTTATTCAACATTGACCCACTTACCCTCTAGATATTTTCCAACGATGTCCTAAAGTAACCACATGTCATGATCATTTGCATCATAGACATACGTTCATATCTATGATTAGCATGATCATAGCAGTTTCATTGCTAAAAGCATAGCAAATGCTTGCCGACGTCATTACATGACATCCTATCCAATCAGAGGCAGAGTAGGGCGGGTCTTCCTATGGTGACGGGTTTTCCGCCGAGCTCGCAGGACTCTTGAACGTGCGACCAGCGTCCCCGAGGCTCGTGCACAGCACATGTTTCAAATGGCTCGATACAGGTATTGGTGGCTTCAAAAACAAACAAAACCCCATTGTATTAAAAGTTAATATTGATAAGATTGGTCTCTGATGCTGAATGATACCGAGAAAAATTTTGTTTTCCTTTTCTAGCCCTATCTATCATAATCCACAAACCATGGGAAATAAGGGTCTTGGGCCGCATGCCGTCACGTGACTTGCAATACCGAGCTTGGCCTGAAAGCCCATGGTGGCTTCAATGCGCCAAGCTGATCCTGGGGGCTTGGTGTTAACGCCTCTCAGCTGCCAATATGGCTGACAAGGCCAGGATTGCATCATGGGAATTGCAGTTTTAAGGGGATGGGCAGATATATTCCTTCAGGCAGCCTCAGGGGTGCCACACAGTATGAAAGAAGTGACAGATTGAAAGATCGCGTTGTTTCAGGTAACCAGGTACTAAAAGGGTTATACGGCAGCAATGAGAGCTGCTGTTGTGCAAACTTTGCCAATCCACACAAACACCTACTGTACTGTAGCATAGAGGTGAAAGGTCACACTTAACCAAACCACACTAACACCTACTGTACTGTAGCATAGAGGTGAAAGGTCACACTTTATCAAACCATACAAATACCTACAGTCAGGGGTGAAAATTAACTTTTTGGCTCACGGTGAGTCACCTGCGAAGGGGACTGTAGATTAAAAAATCTACCGGCCAAGTTTTTTTTCTTTTCAGATAGCCTTCCAAAATCTAGTCGCCAATTGGAAATTTTACCTGCATTTGGCCGGTGGCAGGTGTTAATTTTCAGCCCTGCCTACAGTACTCTACTGTAGCATAGAGGTGAAAGGTCAGACTTAAACAAACCACACTAACACCTACTGTAGCATAGAGGTGAAAGGTCAAATGTTACCAAACCACACTAACACCTACAGTACTGTTGCATAGAGGTGAAAGGTCAAACTTTACCAAACCACACTAACACCTACTGTAGAGATGAAAGCAAAACAACAAGTGCATGTGTGGAGAGGACATCTTTAGACAATACTCCAATGCATTTTAATAACCTACATACTCCACACTGAGGAATGTCCATAAGCTGCCCCTGCTCGTATTTTGCAGGTAATCAAAATCAATGTGCTTCCTGTCTATCGCTGAGGTCCATCGCTGACCCTTGGTAAAGCTGCCATCTAATGGGTCCTTGCAAGAGGGAAATCGGCAAGAGAAAATTAATTGGCACAAGACAGGATGACAAAAATGGTCATACCATATATACAGATAATTGACCTTTTGGGTAAAGAGGTCCACATACCTAATGTTTTGTGGACAAGGTTACATTCTATAGAAAAGGGAATTATGATACCATTGGATTATACATACAGATCCATACCACCACAAAGCCATGCACATAAAACAGGTTAATGGAAATCTCGAGCTTTACACTAATAACTAGCTAAGACGAGAACTAGATAACTATTTACGTTAACCTAGCTGGCTACAGGCTCATTAAATAATACACAACATCACAAATAGATATGTTTTATATAAAACATAAACTAACGTTAGATCGTTGAACACAAGTTAACTAGTGGCTAACGTGCACAACGTCACGCCTTAGCAAGTGGGCATAAAGTACTGTGGCGCTGATTGTAGCTAGCTATGCTAACTATGCTAATGTTAACTAAAACTAGGGATGTGCGCAGCGACTATTTTCACTGATGACTAGACGGTGGTTTTGTAACCGATTACACGACTAGTCTAAAAACAGGATTCCTACGTTTCTACAAGTGTTAGTTAGAAAAATTGAGGATGTTTCTCAAACTCTGCAAGCTAAGATGCATGACTATTCTTGATGCTTCGCAACCACTCAGCGGCAGCCAATTTGCACGCGTTGCGCAGGGCTGTCACACACTCTCCTTTGTTTGCCAGTGCAAAACAGTAGTTCAGCCTGTCCTTACAGCTTATTACTTAGCAAATATATAAATGTGATTTATTTTGTTTAATTGAAGAAGAGTAGGCTAGCCTATAGCCTGTAATGTTTCAGTAGGCTAAAACTAGATTTCACATAAAGACCGCGGATGTCGGAGGGCAATAAGGTGTGAAGGCAAATTTATTCAAACATTGGTCCACAAAGAATGATGCAAATAATAAAGTGAAAGAAATAGTAGCCTTCTGTGCAAATATTATGTTTTATATGGACCTGCGTGTCTGCAATACATTTCCTCTATCTTTCTAACCAACATTCAGCGGAAGCCAATTTTAACTCGTTGCGCATCTCGCTCCAAGTCTGGTTTGGCTATTTAAAACACGGAATACTTTGTGACAGTTGCTTGGATGTATAACAGTATGCATAAACCTATGTTTTGCGTTAGATTGGATGATGCATTACATCTTAAATGGTGTTGAGATACTTTAAGATGTAATGCATCATCCCCGACATGGGCGGCAGCAGTGAGTAGGCTAAACAAAGCGGAGAGCGCCGATTCGCCGGTAGAAGAAGACAGTCGATGCGCTGTGGATATAAAACATTTAAGTGTACAAATTTGCCCTTTATTTGAAAGGTAGGGGACTACAAACTGTAGCTAGCTAACCTAGCTAACGCTAACGTTACTTACAGTTGCGGAGAAAAAGCTCCTGATATCCCTCATCCTCTTCGGAGGGGGAGGCGACATTGTGGTGGATGTACCTGAACGGCTGTCAGAATCACAACTGTGGCTTGCTGTCAGCGTCTATCTGTAAGGCTGTTGGTCTTCAGATCCAGCAAAATGTAAAAAAAATGCAATGATCTATCTTAGGCAAATGAGCCAATCAAACGTGAGTTTAAGAAATATCAAAATAATACTGGGATGCATATTCACGGTGGAGGAAAGGGGTAGGCTAACGGTCTAATATGTAACTCGGAACAATGCCAACTAACTCACTCCAAATGGTATGGTCAATTCTGTCTTTCCAAACTATTGGAAGGTCATCTAAATTATCTAATATAACTGCACTCCAAAGATAATGCGAACAAGGTTGCTTAAAAGTTGGTAGGGACAATTTGGGACTCCCAAAATGTTGGTAGGACATGTCCCGACCGTCCATACGCAAACCTACGCCCTTGAATCAAACCCTAAGTATCAGTTGTTCTGTTGGACAACGTCCCAAATGCCACTGCAAGTTTCTCAATGTCCGTCACTAATAATTTGACCCCCACGCTAGGCGCGAAAAAGAAAAGCAAACTATCTTCCCAGCCTCCATGTTGAGTGAGTAAGCCGTCCACAACCCCCGCCCTAGTCTCTCTCCTAGTACGGTGGATTTAAGAATGTTGAATCGGTCTTTCTCCCACTATCCCTTTAACCTCCTACCGCTGAGTCCTGCAATCCTGATGGGTAACCACCCCTGGCAAGGTAAACCCCCAAACAAACAGGAACCCGTCCAGTTCCTTGGTAGGACCGTATAGGCAGTCTCCCCCCTAGGGTGAGCAAGTTCCGTCTACCACATTTCGGAGCAGTATAAAGCTTAGTATGCAGACACTGGCTGTGCCCCACATTCCCTGCTCCCCTCTCTCTCTGTAGACAAAAACAGCCCTGGGTTTTCTGCGGAAGAGACACTGGAGAACTGATCTGAGCCCACTTTTGCGGTCCTAACCCCCCGTTCTCTGTAGGTCCCTCCAGAGTGGAATCTAACACCATCATCTGAACAATCCCTCTTTCTAATTCAGCGGGTGCTACTTCCCTGGAACAGTTGATGTATCGTAGCATTAAAGTAGAGTTAAAGGGGTGTGCCATTTGAGGCACTCCGCTCGCTTGGGAGTCTGGCATCCGCCTACACACAAAACATGATGACACATTCTTGTCTGACGTAGCTACCTCCTAAGCTCCATTTTAAAGCGAGGTTTTCCACAGCTGACGGTGTTGGTCTAACCATGGAAAACCACAGGAAGATAAGACACAAACCCTTCCTGATAGCAACTTGAAACCACCCAAATCTAGTCTGTGAGTTCGAATCAACGTGTCTTCTCCATGAGAGACGTTCTTTAATTGCTGTGTGTATCTCTGCTGTGAAAGGAAAATTACTCCAAACCCGAGCGTCCCCGTCCCAGAGATGAAACCCTTTTTAGCAAAATACACTTCACAATACCCCCGTCTCCGTTTTAATGAGTATATCTCAAGTGCAACCTGGAGTTTTTATTCACAGAATTACAATAACCTACACCCTCCACATCCTTTCCCTGACCAGCAAGCTGTGAATGGAAGATGTGGTTATTGTGTGGTGTGAAAGTTCAAATGTCCCGTCTTGGTCGTTGACGTCTCCACCCGGAGTAGTGTAGTCCTCCCTGCTGAACTCCAGCACACATAGCCACCGTGTCCCAAGTCAACCTGGAAGTCCTTCTCCCCAACTCCACCTGTTAGCACAGAAAAACACAAGATAACTGCGACAGTATCATTCATTCCACAACTCTGATTGTGATAGCATATCTCTCACTCTCTCTCTCACTCTCTCTCTCACTCAGACCAGATCTAGAGGTTATTGTTTTGCAAAATCCTTATTGTTTCATTTCTTAAGAGCCGCCGCGATTCCAGACTTCAACCTTTGGGAAGGTTTTCTAAACCTGCCTACGGTCTTAGCACCCATTCTCTCTAGCCCTTTAGCAGCGCTACAGTCATCCAAGCAGTGGGCACAAATTAGAACATTACGGGACGTAATTCTCTAATTTGTCATCTTCATCCCGAGTGGGCCCCCGTACCTAAAACGTACAGTTCTTTAGCTCAAGGACTCTGCTCGAGCAACAGCTGCCACGACTGTCCCTAGTCAAACAGGTAAAGAATTGTGTACTCTTACGTTTTCCCTCACATACAAATCCAAATTTTGCATAATAGGTACTCATGATGTGGACTGCTAATATAGTGTCTTGCAAAATCTATTTAATTACTGAGGGTGAAGGGTGGTAGACATATTGCCCTGTTCCTCTAAACATGTCAGAAATCACGTGGTCCTGTGGAGTGTGCATGTCAGCCAACAAGAGGGTCACCCACTCTCACTCTCTCTCCCTCCCTCCCTCCCATGCTCTCAGTTGCCAGCCTCCCATTTCTTGTTTGAACTGAGCAAAAAGCAGGTGAACGGGACAGGAAGAGGCCCTAGGACGGGGACAGGTGTGGCCAGGGGCAGTCCTGGGACAGCCCCACAGGCTCTGTGAGTCTGTCTTGTTGTTCAGTTAAATGCCCTCATGAGTATTAACAGAAGAGCACCATATACATATGCACACATACACTCTAACATGTCGCTCTCTCCTCAGCTCAGCCCAATGGTCTCTGATGGTTCTGTCTGGCCAACCCGAGGTGGAGAAACACCTGATCATCAATATAGGCACACGTAAGTACAAATGCGCATACGTTTCCATAGACGGGATAAACAAATGGGAATATTGATATTGAGTTAATGTAAGCGGTAGACATGTGAGATTCATAAGACACATCACTGACACCAGTGACGCCACAATATCAGGGAAATTGTGAAATTGCTTCCCTGTAGTGTAAACTTGCAAGATTCGCTCAGTTATTAAAGGAGTAGTAAAGGGAAAATGCATGTTTAGCCCTGTTTAAAGGTTACTTATGATCATATACAATGGTTCAGATCAAAACGTTGACAAAACTAGTACTTTTGAGAAAGTCTGATAATTGCTCTACCACCGTTTTGGTCATACAATGGATGTGGGTGGGCACCTTGAAAAATCTTTCAAAAACATGTTAAACTCTTGATTTCAAAGACAAGAAGCTCCGCTATAGAAGCGGAACCAATTGATACGGAACCATCTTAAGGTTTTACGGTTTCCGGGGGAAGGAAAATGCAGTTGCGAACACAATGTTGCGTCAGGAAAAAATGCCGGAGTAAGCCGGCTCAAGAGGTGGAAGAAGGTGCACGAATGCATGCAGAGTCGAGTCTGGTCACTACTATATAGAGGGCACTTTGAATAATTAATGAGAATGTATGACCCTATCAATTTGATATGCAAATGAGGTCCATTTAATTTTATGACATGCAGCTGTGCTCTGTCCGGATCTGGATGCCCTCCCCCCCCATCACCGAGTGGTCAGTCTTGACATTTTGTGCCCTGTGTAAGGATTTATGACATCAGAATCTCCTAGCTAGTTCTCCCCCCTGAATGTTGCTGCCCCCTGAGAATGTTGCTGTGTGTGTGAGTGTGTGTGCTGTAGCCATTTTCATTGTCCCACATGATTTCCTGAAATTCCCCCTATCCCACATTTTGCACACCCAACCTTTCATCCTGTCCTGAATTGTGATTTAAGAGGGAAACTTAATCTAAAACATCCTACTGTCCATACCACTCTTAAAAGCATGTGTCTCAGTTTGTGGGTAGCCCTCTGCAATGGTCTTGATGTGGAAACAAAAATGAGCAATAATGTTGATACCTTTAAATGCAGTTACAAACAATCATTTATGAACATGTACGAGGGGCTCGTAAGTTGATTTTGTTTAGAAAATGTGATTAATTATTGTTATTAGTGTTTATTTATTTTTACTATTTATTTCTAGGTTTGTGAGCACACACACATGCGCACACACACACATACAAGTTGTTGATTGATTGATTGATTTAAATTGTAAGGAGGGGTAGGACAAGATGAGCTTTTGCTTCCTATTACCCCTTTCTCGAACTTATCATTTGTATTTTATAGGGACTAGGTGTTATCCTTGTATATAGAAACTTACTGTTTACTTTTATTGTGTTTTTATGTTTTGATTGTTCAAGATAAATAAAAGATCAAAACTGGTAAAAAAAATTAAATAAAAAAACAGTACAATTATTTTGTCAAAATGTACACTACTATCACTGACACTGACTAAGAGGTGTGTATCTCACAAACTGGTGAATGGCTTTGCATCCCCCCCCCCCCACACACACACCCCTTCACATCGGACAAGGATAAACCCCCAGTTTGGCATCTCTGTATATCAGGATTTATACAGTACTATAATACCATATTAATACCACAAACTAATCATGTATTTTTATTTGTAAAACACTTTACATCATAAGAAAAATGACTTTAACCCATCTTATTTTTATTTTTTATTTTTTTTTATCCCAGGGCTAAACACACACACACACATTTTCATTTTATTTATTTATTTGAACAGGGACATTAATCAACCACAGGGGTAAATGTGTCAGTCTTAGCAAAAAAGCTAAATTTTAACTGCAGTCCTTGAGGCCAGATATAATAAGCCATCGCTAAATGGAAAAAGGTTATAGTTAAGAACATAGCACACACTGTATAGACTCTGCTAAAACAGACAACAAAGACATCAACAAGGCAGACAATTGAGACAGACATTTAGTTCACTTATTCGCTTGGGAGAGTCACGATTCATGGTCACACAGTTGATTGTGAAGAAGCCAGTTCTTCAGGCTGAGTTTAAAAGAGTGATGTTTGAGCAGTGCATATGTGCAGAGGCAGGGCGTTCCAGAGGTGCGCTGCTTTTATAGAAAATGCAGACAGGCTGAAGGAAACTTTCCTATATGGAGTAGCACAATCATCTCTCTCGAAAGATCTACACATCTGGACTTGTTACAGTAATGGCTGGGGATCATTGGGGGCCCAAAGTGCCTTGATCACCCAATACACATTTGACACAGAACATGACAGATACAATAGGGGCCTGGTAGCGCGTGCGAGAGAGAGAGAGAGTGACCGCATGCTCAGGGGTGCGTAACATCGTGCGTGGAGAGACGGAGGTTGAGTAGAGAACTCGCTGCGTTTAGGAATAGTGGTCGGTCAATGGCTGACAGGGAAAAAGTGAATTTTTACAACATAGCCCCTAAGACAGCAAACTCTTTCATCACACATGGTCATAAAGCCTACTAACACACACACACACCAGCCAAACTGTCACACACACACACACACACACACACACCAGCCAAACTGTCACACACACACACCAGCCAAACTGTTACACACACACACCCACCCACCCACCCACAGCCAAGGCCCCCACCCTCTGTATCTTGTCTGGATAGGAGGAAGCTAACCATGAGATCAATTGGGGGGCAAGGTGTCTACATTGATATTGTAAAATCAAGCCTATAACACATGCTCCCTCTGGGATACGAGACACCAGGATACACCCAGGGCACAGAGGTGAGGTTTTTAGAATAGCTTTTACATAAACAGTAAAAGACAACAACAACAAAACATTAAAAAAAAAAACACAAAAAAACCAAACAGGTCATCATGGGTATCACAGTTTTAACTTATCCTGAGCAATTAGCTTTGCTTTGTGGGTTACTCTGTCCATACTTTGTTCATTAACCTTAAAGGGGGAGAGGTGCTACTGTGAAGCACAGTAACATAGCTTCAAGGTGCTTCTCCAGTCCATATCAATCTTAGTCCAAATTGTCCTCAGAGGTGATCAATAAGGTTATTGTTTGACAACAGTTACTTAGTGGATCCATACAAAAACCCTGTGTTCCCCTAGAAAAACACAAGGACACAGAAGGAATATAGTAAATAAAAAACTGCATGATAAAAACAAAAGCTTAATACCAATGAGCCGTCAATATAAAGCTAAATGGGAGGGGGGGGCAGTATCCTTCTTGTATAGTAACCATTTCATCCAATACTTACAGAATTTATCAACACAGAGTCTCAGAGAGAAGGTAAGGCTCTCCATGTCAAATATCCCCTGGACTATTGCTATCCATTCTCCTTTTGTAGGGGGTTCCTTATTCAACAATTTCTTGGTTACCGCTTTTTTGTTAGCTACCAGCAAGAAGGTACTTATCCTGGGTGTTAAAGGTGGCATATTGCCTAGACACACATTGTAAAAACTACCCTCAATCTCCAGCCTCATAATCAAATGTATTTCCAATGTAACCTCTAGCCAGTAGGATTGGATTGCTGGACAACCCCAAAAAATGTGATAGCAATCAGCCATAGAATTATTACACTCTCTCCAGAAATTCCCTGCTCCCGGTCTACCGCTCTGTAAATACGTCCTTCTCGGGGTAACAAAAAATCTGATAATGTTCTGTCCATACTTTGTTCATTAACTTTAAAGGGGGAGAGGTGCTACTGTGGAGCACAGTAACATAGCTTCAAGGTGCTTCTCCAGTCCATATCAATCTTAGTCCAAATTGTCCTCAGAGGTGATCAATAAGGTTATTGTTTGACAACAGTTACTTATGTTGGCTTTTGGCATTCTTATTCTGTTGCTCTGCGTTGTGTAATTTTGTATAAGCCTTAATAAAAGTTGCAGCAAATCTAATATGGACCACGATGTGAATAGCCTTTCTTGTGGGATAGTTATCGATAAAATCACCACAACACGGGATTGGAAGCAGCAAACAGTGATTTATTGGACAGAACTTAATTCTCATGGAACAGTCACTTTCTCTCCCTGTCTTTAGGCTGGCTGGAGCTGTGGGCAGAAAACGAGGTCTCAATCTTCTTCCGTACTCCCCCGCTTGATCTTATCGGGGCTGGGCAGCCACAGGCACAGAGTCTACCGCTTCCAAATCAAAGTCTCAAGGTTTAGTCAAGACATTAAATAGTTCTCTCTTGCTCTCTTGCTCCACCCCTCCTCCTCTCTTAAGGCCTAGTGAAGCCAGATTGGCTCCCCGGAGGGGTACTACTGTTCACAACGGGCCTGTCAGTCACAACCTGAAGTCTCAATCCTACGGGTTGTTGACACATAACTGGTATGGCACATAACTTGTATGGCATCCCCTGGGGATACGCATTGGACACCCCGGAGAGGAGAGGGGCCCTGCTGTGGCACCCCAAGGTGACCTCTTGACCCACGGCCCCAATCCAGCTGTCTCCTTCTATCCCTTCCACTGCACATTCCAGACCGTTCACATGAGCACCAAAACACAAAATCAGCAACATTGACTTTAAGACTCTGCAGACTTTTACCTATATTCTTCACTTAGTGGATCCATACAAAAACACTGTGTTCCCCTAATAAAACACAAGGACACAGAAGGAATATAATAAATAAAAAACTGCATGATGAAAACAAAAGCTTAATACCAATGAGCCATCAATATAAAGCTAAATGGGAGGGGGGGGCAGTATCCTTCTTGTATACAGTAGAAACCATTTCGACCAATACTTACAGAATTTATCAACACAGAGTCTCAGAGAGAAGGTAAGGCTCTCCATGTCAAATATCCCCTGGACTATTGCTATCCATTTTCCTTTTGTAGGGGGTTCCTTGTTCAACAATTTCTTGGTTACCACTTTTTTGTTAGCTACCAGCAAGAAGGTACTTATCCTGGGTGTTAAAGGTGGCATATTGCCTAGATACACACATCTCACACATGGATGCACACGCGCACGCACAAACAAACACACATACATAGACACACACACACACACACACATACACACACACACACATGGTTGGATACACTGAAAAAAACATTATCAACTTACCAATCAATGTCTTCAAGGATTTCATCCTAATTTATAAAGGAAATACAAGATGGATGTTGAGTTCATTAAGGCTTCATAAAGACAGAGCAGCTTCTGTAATTGTTTAAATTGTAAATTATTAAAGTACAATGAAACTTTGATTACCAACCTTAATGTTTCTTTGGCGATTTCTCGCGAGGAACATGTTGCTAAAGATCTATCTTTGCCAATATGTTCGCTAGTGTAATAACTGATCTTTTTAGAACCCGAGAGAGGGTGCCATTTTCAAGTAGACCTGTAAACCAAGGTCCTGAGGCGACGCCCTTTCAGACCCCGTTCCTGGATCTTGATGTGAAACTCCTCTGCACGGGAGTTTTTATTGCGCTCTATGTGATCCTGAACTTGCTTTGGCTATTATATAAATGGAGAAATCGCCAAAGAAACATTAAGGTTGGTAATCAAAGTTTCATTGTACTTTAATCATTTACAATTCAAACAATTACAGAAGCTGCTCTGTCTTTCTGAAGCCTTAATGAACGCAACATCCATCTTGTATTTCCTTTATAAATTAGGATGAAAACCTTGAAGACATTGATTGGTAAGTTGATAATGTTTTTTTCAGTGTATCCAACCATGTGTGTGTGTGTGTATGTGTGTGTGTGTGTATGTGTGTGTCTATGTATGTGTGTGTGTGTGTGTGTGTGTATGTATGTGTGTTTGTTTGTGCGTGCGCGTGTGCATCCATGTGTGAGATGTGTGTGTTTATGTGTAAAATGTGTGGTATGATGCATTTTGATTGTACAAGTGTACTGAAATCATCAAAAGTCATTTTATTTTATTGTATCTCAAAAGGGCCCAGCGGGACAGTGTGACAGCCCGGTGCATGCGTGCATGCGAGCCATTGGGACTGCATGCGAAGATGCATGCGAGCTATTGGGACTGTCCAGGACAAGATGATCCAGGTTCTGACTCCTATGATCCGGGGGGCTGTGGACAAGACATGGTGTCTGAGATGAGTTCATTTCACACGGCCCCATCTGTCACCGGTTCATTTGACACAGCCCCGTCTGTCACCGGTTCATTTGTCACAGCCCCGTCTGTCACTGGTTCATTTGACAAGGCCTCGTCTGTCACCGGCTCATTTGAAACAGCCCCATCTGTCACCGGTTCATTTGACACGGCCCCGTCCTCCTCCAAGTTCTCTCTGCGTCGGAGGCTCTTTCGCAAGAAGTGGGAGGGAGTCTATCAAGGGGCGGCCATTTCCACCTCCGACTCTCTGATGAAGAGGGCACCTGAAAAAAGCCTCATCTGACCCAGTCCCTTCTGTCACAGCTCCATCTGTCAGTCCAACACTCTCCATGACCAGGACCAGTAGAGGACACAGCCCCGCTAGCGCCTTATCCACCCCCATGGCGTCTAGTGGTGTGCTGGTAAAGGACCAATCTGAGCTAAACGTTCCACGATCACCCAAGCCCCACTGGAGACGAGATCTGGAGCTCTCTCGGCGTCAGAGGCTCATTTGTAAGGAGTGGGAAGAAGTCTGTGAAGGAGCGACCACTTCTACCTCGGACTCTCTTATGAAGAGGGTACCTGATACAGCCCTGTCTGTAACAGGTCCATCTGTCAGTCCACCACTCTCCATGACTAGGACCAGTAGAGGACACAGCCCCGCTAGCCACCTATCCACGAACAAGGTGTGTAGTGGTGTGCTGGTAAAGGACCAATCTAACCCGGACGTTCCACAATCACCCGAGCCCCACTGGAGACGAGATCTGGAGCTCTCTCGGCGTCAGAGACTCTTTCGCAAGAAGTGGGAGGGAGTCTTTCAAGGGGCGGCCATTTCCACCTCGGACTCTATGGTTAAGAGGGCTCCTGACACAGCTCCATCTGACACAGCGCCATCTGTCAGTCCACCACTTTCCATGACCAGGATCAGTAGAGTTGACAGCCCCGCTAGCGCCTTGTCCACCCCCATGGCATCTAGTGGGGTGGCGCTAAAGGGACAATCTGAGCCGGACACTCCACGATCACCCGAGGCTCACTGGAGACGAGATCTGGAGCTCTCTCGGCGTCGGAGGCTCATTTGTAAGGAGTGGGAAGAAGTCTGTGAAGGAGCGACCACTTCTACTTCGGACTCTCTGATGAAGAGGACACCTGACACAGCCCCGTCTGTCACAGGTCCATCGGACCCAGTCCCTTCTATCACAGCTCCATCTGTTAGACCACCATTCGCGATCACCACCCCCATGGTGTCTAGTGGGGTGCTGGTAAAGGGACAATCTGACGCGGACGTTTCACGATCACCCAAGCCCCACTGGAGGCGAGGTCCGGATCTGACTGTCCGTCGAAGGCGCATCCGTGGGCTGTGGAGACGAGCCATCCTGATGGTCCGCATCATTGGGATGCTGCTGCCGGACAGGCTGAAGGAGGTGGCTCGCAGTGAAGAGTCCCGTCAGCACATGTCACCTGATTGTGTCCAAGACCCGCTTGTCAGAGCGAGTTGCCCCTTTGTTCAAGCGTTCAAAAGAAAGCTTGCAGTCTTTGAACGTGGGCTACCGGCTCTGAACCAGGAAAAATCCAAGGTCACATCCTGCTAACAGCCTGGCCGGAAACAAGACGTTCAAGACACAATACATAACAAATAACCCCACGATGACAGATAATTTCCCACGGCACACCTGACGATCTCTCACGGCACACTAGTGTGCCGCGGCACACTGGTTGAAAATCACTGATCTAGACCATCACCATCTACCCCATTGGCCTCAACATTTGGTTTGTTCAGTTTGGTGTTACTTGTTATGTCTTGTGCTTGTACTGATGTCATTCATGAATAAAGTGTCTCAACATTCTCTGCCTGTGTTTGGGTCCTATCTCCACTGTATCCCACGACTGTGCTCAGTGAGCTGCCTGGACTTCCTCTCACACACACATACACACAGACATACACCAGCCCACTTTAGGCCTGGGCCATAGCAAACACACACCAGTATTTGCCATGTCTCTCCTATGTCGTTTTTAGCTTCTCTTACTCTGAAAATGTAATTTATTGCTTTATAAATGTTCTTAGCTGGTAGACAAACATACTCCAGGAGCTTGCTCCATCAAAGCTTTATCTGTATAGCACATTTCATACCCAGAGGCAACACAATGCGCTTTACAGAGAACAAGGGAGGTGGGCATACGACCCACCTCTACATATTCCATAGGGAAGCAAAAAAACAGTAATCACCCGGTGGCCAGATAAGTGAGCTGTAAAAATTCTTCCCTGACCCCTCTCAACGAGGCGATCGACTCCCCCAAATGGTTCTATGTTGCTCCATATCTGAATGTCTGTGTGTCATGTGACATTACTGTTAATGACGTACTGTATTTGTGAAACTGTATAAATGTACATAACCTTTAAAGTTGTCTCATGTTTCTTTCATGCGTTATGTTGCCCAGATATGGATAAAAGACGGTTAGCTCTCTCATACTTGGGCCTCAAACTCAGAGATAAATCTAACGCACCTCAAGTCAAATGTACAGTGTGTGTACTTGACCTAGGTTCTCAGTATGTGACTCACAATTCTCACCACTAGAGGGGGTCACACTCCAATTAATTCACCCATTCCCCCCTCTTTCTCATTCCTGCTGTGCTGCGCCCAGGAAGAGACGGGAGTGGATGGAAGTATACCAGCCGTGCATGTTTTGAGCATGGATTGAGAAAACTAGGCTTTAGGCACAAACTTCTATAGTTGATCAGATGGTGGGGAACAGGCCACAATTAAAGACTGTTTTCAAAGCAGTCAGCTTGTCACAGAGGTGCCAGGTGGTGTAGACTGAAGGAGGACTGCCAGGCTGGAGAGGAGGGCTGTCAGGTGGTATAGACTGAAGGAGGACTGCCAGGCTGGAGAGGAGGGCTGCCAGGTGGTATAGACTGAAGGAGGACTGCCAGGTGGTATAGACTGGAGAGGAGGGCGTGGTTTGGCTACACCCTTCCATCCTGCCAGGCCAAACTGCCCTCTGTGGAGCTCTCGTCTTCAACTCAAAGCTCATTGAAGAGCCGGGGTTCCAACCAACACCCTCTCAGATAATACATCTCAGTCCTAATCTATAAACACTATTGTATGGTATAGTGATGCATCTCATCAGGTGGTCTCTGGACAGTGTGTTGTGTTCTTCAGGTGTACTTCCTGTGCTCTCCTACCGAGAGGGACTGCATCACTGCTACATCACACACCTGACCTCTGACCTTCTCATCCTGGGACTGCATCACTGCTACATCACACACCTGACCTCTGACCTTCTCATCCTGGGACTGCATCACTGCTACATCACACACCTGACCTCCGACCTTCTCATCCTGGGACTGCATCACTGCTTCATCACACACCTGACCTCTGACCTTCTCATCCTGGGACTGCATGGTGTACACATCGTCTTTTTGTTACTCGGTTAATCAATGTACATATAATACTCCATCTGCCTTGCCTTTTTTTCTATACATGAGCACAATAAAAAAATAAATATTACAAATAAAGTATATCCACAACATTGGTCTGTGATGTTTATCCTCAAGCACTCATTCAATCACAGACAGACAGGAGCCGGCGTTAAAGAAAAGAAGCACTTAAGAATGTTTATTTTTTCAACAACTGGCCAAGATACTCAGTAGAACAACATTAGAATACAGCCATTTGTAACAGGACGGAAATACTTGGATTACAGTGTAACAAACGTACAAACAAGCGTTTGGAAAAATCTCTACCGGCTATTTTTGTCAGATGACACAAACTGGCGAGTCTCTCGGCATCATTTGGTCACTAGAAAAGCAGCTCTCTGCACTCGAGGTCCTCGGGATCAACTGCTTGTGCAGCCAAAGCCTTGATTATTACCACAGGCTGCCGGCCTGTCGCTTCACTCAACAGCCATTCTGGGGAGCAGGAAGGGGATTCTCTCAGTGTAACGACACCCTGGCCCGTCTCAGTAGCCACATGGCCGGGCCCTTCTTAGAAACGGACTCCCGGAAGGCCGAAATAAATGCATTTTTATTTGCTTAATACAACTAGGTTCACTTCTTTATGTGGCCATCAGAAGATGTTATGCCAACGTCATAGTGAAGCTAGCATGCTAGGCTATACAATACAAAAATAAATGATTGAAGGTAAAATATACAAAGCCAGCCAATTTACTGACCCCTGTGGAATGGATTCATAGGAACACGATGCCCTTCTGGTACGAACATGGAATACAGTCCTGAGACTATTCTGGTTCACACCAGCTGACCATGCAAATCACACTCAACTACTTAACAATAAACATCCCTTGTGGGTCCACACTTCCTGTGTGAAGCAGCAGTGAAAGCAGCAGGAGAAGAAGAATCGCGGGCGGGGGACCTCCATTCAAGTTTGCATTAAACGTTGCCAGTGGCTGCACTGGTTGGTCCTCCTCCACACCCCTCAGCAGATGGGCTGGCTGTAGTGGACCGGCACCCCTCGCTCGCTCCTGTTTATCTCCTTCATGAGGACGGCGGCGCACGCCGACGCTGTGACCTGCGGGAGGGGGAGGGGGAGGAGGGGGGGCAAGGTCGGGGGGTTAAGCAGAGTGGGAGGGGACCAGGAGGTGCGGGAACTTTGACCCTGAACACTTTCAGGACTAGGAGGAGACAGAGAGAGGGTTAAGTAATGGAGATTCTCTGGAGTGAAGGTCATGGTGTGAAGGTCATGGTGTGAAGGTCATGGTGTGAAGGTCATGGAGTGCAGGTCATGGTGTAAAGGTCATGGTGTAAAGGTCATGGTGTGAAGGTCATGGTGTGAAGGTCATGGTGTGAAGGTCATGGTGTGAAGGTCATGGTGTAAAGGTCATGGTGTGAAGGTCATGGTGTGAAGGTCATGGTGTGAAGGTCATGGTGTGAAGGTCATGGTGTGAAGGTCATGGTGTGAAGGTCATGGTGTGAAGGTCATGGTGTGAAGGTCATGGTGGTGCAGGAGAGTGTGAGTAGTTGCTCAGCCTACTACAGTCTGAAACCCTCACCCAAGCCCTAACCCTATAACCCTAACCCTCACCCTATAACCCTAACCCTAACCCTAACCCTATAACCCTCACCCTAACCCTAACCCTATAACCCTCACCCTAACCCTATAACCCTAACCCTAACCCTATAACCCTAACCCTAACCCTACAACCCTAACCCTATAACCCTCACCCTAACCCTATAACCCTAACCCTAACCCTAACCCTATAACCCTAACCCTAACCCTAACCCTATAACCCTAACCCTAACCCTATAACCCTAACCCTAACCCTATAACCCTAACCCTCACCCTCACCCTCACCCTCACCCTAACGCTAACCCTAGCCTACTACAGTCTGAAACCCTCACCCAAGCCAAGGACAGAATGAAAACATTATCCAGTCACTAAACAGTGAAAAGAAGCCAGAGGATTGAGCTGAACACAGAGGATTGAGCTGAACACAGAGGATTGAGCTGAACACAGAGGATTGAGCTGAACACAGAGGATTGAGCTGAACACAGAGGATTGAGCTGAACACAGAGGATTGAGCTGAACACAGAGGATTGAGCTGAACACAGAGGCAAACAAAGCCGGTAGTGTGCGATATGGGAAATCAGACCTGGGTATTGTATTATTTACAAATACTACTGAAATGCCCCTAGACTAATGAAACTGCCCCTAGACTAATGAAACTGCCCCTAGACTAATGAAACTGCCCCTAGACTAATGAAACTGCCCCTAGACTAATGAAACTGCCCCCAGGTCTGCAGACAGAGGGGTTAGATGCAAGCGGAGGCAGTGGTCATGGAGACGGCTGGGGGGGGGAGAAGGGGGCGGGGGGGGAGAAGGGGGTGGCGGGGGGGGAGAAGGGGGTGGCGGGGGGGGAGAGGAGCACGTAGGTGGCGGAGGAGGAGGAGGAGGAGTGGGAGCGCCAGATCTCCTTCCTGAGGATTGAGCTCAACACGATGGCTGCGACCTGGGGGGGAGGGAGAGAGAAGGAGGGTCATGGAGGAGGAGAGGAGGGGTGGGGGGGGGAGAGAGACGGAGGGTCATGGAGGAGGAGAGGAGGGGTGGGGGGGGGGGAGAGAGAAGGAGGGTCATGGAGGAGGAGAGGAGGGATGGGGGGAGGAGGGAGAGAGACGGAGGGTCATGGAGGAGGAGAGGAGGGATGGGGGGGGGAGGGAGAGAGACGGAGGGTCATGGAGGAGGAGAGGAGGGATGGGGGGGAGGGAGAGTGAAGGAGGGTCATGGAGGAGGAGAAGAGGGATGGGGGGAGGAGGGAGAGAGACGGAGGGTCATGGAGGAGGAGAGGAGGGATGGGGGGGGGGGGAGACGGAGGGTCACGGAGGAGGAGAGGAGGGGTGGGGGGAGGAGGGAGAGAGACGGAGGGTCATGGAGGAGGAGAGGAGGGATGGGGGGGGGGAGACGGAGGGTCACGGAGGAGGAGAGGAGGGGTGGGGGGAGGAGGGAGAGAGACGGAGGGTCATGGAGGAGGAGAGGAGGGATGGGGGGAGGGAGAGAGACGGAGGGTCATGGAGGAGGAGAGGAGGGGTGGGGGGGGGAGAGAGACGGAGGGTCATGGAGGAGGAGAGGAGGGATGGGAGGAGGGAGAGAGACGGAGGGTCATGGAGGAGGAGAGGAGGGGTGGGGGGAGGAGGGAGAGAGACGGAGGGTCATGGAGGAGGAGAGGAGGGATGGGGGGGAGGGAGAGAGACGGAGGGTCATGGAGGAGGAGAGGAGGGATGGGGGGGGGAGAGAGACGGAGGGTCATGGAGGAGGAAAGGAGGGGTGGGGGGAGGAGGGAGAGAGACGGAGGGTCATGGAGGAGGAGAGGAGGGATGGGGGGGAGGGAGAGAGACGGAGGGTCATGGAGGAGGACAGGAGGGGTGGGGGGGAGGGAGAGGAGGAGGTGACAGACAGAGAGAGCAAGGGGGAGGAGGAGGAAGAGGAGGTGACAGACAGAGAGAGCAAGGAGAGATTGATTGATGGAGAGAGGACAAAGGGATAGGAGATAGAGGTGATGGACAGAGAGAGCGAGAGGAGAGAGATGGAGGGAGGGAGAACAGAACGGAGGAGGAGGAGACGGACAGAAAGAGCAAGGAGAGAGAGAGATGGAGGGAGAGAGAGATGGAGAGAGAGAGAGATGGAGAGAGAGAGAGATGGAGAGAGAGAGATGGAGGGAGAGAGATGGAGAGAGAGAGATGGAGAGAGAGAGAGATGGAGAGAGAGAGATGGAGAGAGAGAGAGATGGAGAGAGAGAGAGATGGAGGGAGAGAGAGATGGAGAGAGAGAGAGATGGAGGGAGAGAGAGATGGAGAGAGAGAGAGATGGAGAGAGAGAGAGATGGAGGGGGAAAGAGGCAAGGAGGGAGACAGAAAGGGAGCGAGGGAAGAAAGTCATTAGATGAGGAGGTGAGATGTAGGTAGGGGTCATCACACACAGGTAGGTAGGGGTCACAGGTCATCACACACAGGTAGGTAGGGGTCAGCACACAGCAGAGGAGAGGAGAAGGGGGAACAAAGAGATGTTAACAATCTTGAGGTTTGGAGTTGATGTCTCTCGTCCGGGCGGCTGTAGCTCAGGAGGTAGAACGGGTCACCCGGTGATCGTAGGGTCGGCGGTTCGAATCCCGGCTCCTCCTGACCACATGTCGAAGTGCCCTTTTGAACCCCAAATTGCTCCCAGTGAGCAGGCTGGCACCTTGCATCTTGCAGCTGCCGCCATTGATGTGTGTGTGAGTGGGTGAATGAGAGGCCTTCGCTGTGAAGCGCTTTGGGTAAACGTGCCGTCCATTTAGCATTTCCATCTGCTCTGCTGGTTCTTTACACCATTTACCGTTATTTAACCACCTGGTGCCTTCCAAACTAACTTTCCCTCTCTTTCTCTCTCTCCCTCTATCTATCTCTCTCTCTCCCTCCCTCTATCTCTCTCTCTCTCCCTCTATCTCTCTCTCTCCCTCCCTCTATCTCTCTCCCTTTCTCTCCCTCCCTCTATCTCTCTCTCTCTCCCTCTATCTCTCTCTCCCTCCCTCTATCTCTCTCTCCCTCCCTCTATCTCTCTTTCCCCCTCTCTTCCTCCCTCTGTCTCTCTCTTTCCCTCCCTCTATCTCTCTCCCTTTCTCTCCCTCCCTCTATCTATCTCTCTCTCTCCCTCTCTCTCCCTCCCTCCATCTATCTCTCTCTCTCCCTCTCCCTCCCTCCCTCCATCTCTCTCTCCCTCTCTCTATCTCTCTCTCTCCCTCTCTCCTCCATCTGCTCCATAGTGAACAGGTCAGTAGTTCATAGTGAACAGGTCAGTAGTTCATAGTGAACAGGTCAGTAGTTCTCAGAGCTGTGTGTTGTACCGTGGCTCTAACAGACAGTGTGGAGTGGTTTATAGTGTGCAGTACGGTGCTGGGTGTTCGGTTGCCACCAGGGGGCAGTAAAGTACAGCAGTGTCACCGGTGGAATGGGTCCTCTGTGATTGACCCAAGGAAGCTAGGAGCCGTGGGCGGGCTCAAGGAAGCTAGGAGCAGTGGGCAGGCTCAAGGAAGCTAGGAGCCGTGGGCAGGCTCAAGGAAGCTAGGAGCCGTGGGCGGGCTCAAGGAGCTAGGAGCAGTGGGCAGGCTCAAGGAAGCTAGGAGCCGTGGGCAGGCTGAAGGAAGCTAGGAGCCGTGGGTGGGCTCAAGGAAGCTAAGAGCAGTGGGCGGGCTCAAGGAAGCTAGGAGCAGTGGGCAGGCTCAAGGAAGCTAGGAGCAGTGGGCAGGCTCAAGGAAGCTAGGAGCAGTGGGCACGCTTAAGGAAGCTAGGAGCAGTGGGCGGGCTCAAGGAAGCTAGGAGCAGTGGGCACGCTTAAGGAAGCTAGGAGCAGTGGGCAGGCTCAAGGAAGCTAGGAGCAGTGGGCACGCTTAAGGAAGCTAGGAGCAGTGGGCAGGCTCAAGGAAGCTAGGAGCCGTGGGCGGGCTCAAGGAAGCTAGGAGCAGTGGGCACGCTTAAGGAAGCTAGGAGCAGTGGGCAGGCTCAAGGAAGCTAGGAGCAGTGGGCAGGCTCAAGGAAGCTAGGAGAAGTGGGCACGCTCAAGGAAGCTAGGAGAAGTGGGCACGCTCAAGGAAGCTAGGAGAAGTGGGCAGGCTCAAGGAAGCTAGGAGCAGTGGGCAGGCTCAAGGAAGCTAGGAGCAGTGGGCACGCTTAAGGAAGCTAGGAGCAGTGGGCAGGCTCAAGGAAGCTAGGAGCAGTGGGCAGGCTCAAGGAAGCTAGGAGCAGTGGGCAGGCTCAAGGAAGCTAGGAGAAGTGGGCACGCTCAAGGAAGCTAGGAGCAGTGGGCACGCTCAAGGACACTCCGACATGCTGCTGGGAGCTGCCATCGAACCGGGAACCTTCCACTCAGCAGACGGCTGCTCTACCTCCTGAGCTACTGTGTGTTTGTGTGTGCGCGTGTGTGCGTGTGTGTGTTCTATTGTGCTACTACACTAGTATAGTGCGTAGTGTATAGTATGGAAGTGCGTAGTGTATAGTATGGAAGTGCGTAGTGTATAGTATGGAAGTGGGCCCACCAGCAGGGCAGCCGTGCCCAGGAACAGACCCATCAACAGGGGGGCTTTCTCCTGGAACAGGTTCATGATGACCGTGGGACAGGCCTAGAGGAGAGGAGAGGAGGAGAGGAGAGGAGGAGAGGAGAGGAGAGGAGAGGAGAGGAGAGGAGAGGAGAGGAGAGGAGAGGAGAGGACAGGAGAGAGGAGAGGAGAGGAGAGGAGAGGAGGAGAGAGGAGAGGAGAGGAGAGGACAGGAGAGGAGAGGAGAGAGGAGAGGAGAGGAGAGGAGAGGAGAGGAGAGGAGAGGAGAGGAGAGGAGAGGAGAGGAGAGGAGAGGAGAGGAGAGGAGAGGAGCGGAGAGGAGAGGAGAGGAGGTTAAAGTATTAGGACAGTTATTCTGTAATCTTCCATGTTGAATTTTAATTGATATAATAATAATTAAGGTGCAGTCTGTTTACTCTGAGAGTTAGAATTGAGAGTTTTTTCATCTATATCTGGTGAACCATTTAGAGAAATAGATATTTAATCACAACTGAAGGCATCTTTGGTCATCCATTTTGTTGTCTTATGTGGTATAGAGAAGACAGACCTACTGTAGTTAAGTGTGACTAATACAGCTACAGTCAATCTGAGTATAAATCCTTGAGAGTAGTTGGCTGACAGTTCATATTATTATACTCACAGGTATAGTGAAGTGAGTTTATATTATTATACTCACAGGTATAGTGAAGAGAGTTTATATTATTATACTCACAGGTATAGTGAAGAGAGTTTATATTATTATACTCACAGGTATAGTGAAGTGAGTTTATATTATTATACTCACAGGTATAGTGAAGAGAGTTTATATTATTATACTCACAGGTATAGTGAAGTGAGTTTATATTATTATACTCACAGGTATAGTGAAGAGAGTTTATATTATTATACTCACAGGTATAGTGAAGAGAGTTTATATTATTATACTCACAGGTATAGTGAAGTGAGTTTATATTATTATACTCACAGGTATAGTGAAGAGAGTTTATATTATTATACTCACAGGTATAGTGAAGTGAGTTTATATTATTATACTCACAGGTACAGTGAAGAGAGTTTATATTATTATACTCACAGGTATAGTGAAGAGAGTTTATATTATTATACTCACAGGTATAGTGAAGTGAGTTTATATTATTATACTCACAGGTATAGTGAAGTGAGGTCATATTATTATATTATTATACTCACAGGTATAGTGAAGTGAGGTCATATTATTATATTATTATACTCACAGGTATAGTGAAGTGAGTTTATATTATTATACTCACAGGTATAGTGAGGTCATATTAGTATACTCACAGGCATGGTGAAGTGAGGTCATATTAGTATACTCACAGGTATAGTGAGGTCATATTAGTATACTCACAGGCATGGTGAAGTGAGGTCATATTAGTATACTCACAGGTATAGTGAGGTCATATTAGTATACTCACAGGTATAGTGAGGTCATATTAGTATACTCACAGGCATGGTGAAGGTCTCCAGAAAGCTATGGTTAGGACACGTCTTTTTCACTAGGATGTCCAACGCACCCACCAGTCCACAGCACCGCAGCTATAACACAAGAGACAGAGAGAGAGACAGAGAGATAAAGAGAGAGATAGACGGAGAGAGAGAGAAAGAGAGATAGAAAGAGAGAGAGAAAGAGAGAGAGAGAAAGAGAGAGAAAAAGAGAGTGAGTGAGTGAGTGAGTGAGTGAGTGAGTGAGTGAGTGAGTGAGTGAGTGAGTGAGTGAGTGCGTGAGTGCGTGCGTGCGTGCGTGCGTGCGTGCGTGAGTGAGTGCGTGCGAGTGTGTGTGTGTGAGTGCGTGCGAGTGCGTGCGTGCGTGCGTGCGAGTGCGTGCGTGAGTGCGTGCGAGTGCGTGTGAGTGCGTGCGTGGGTGTGTGTGCGTGTGCGAGTGTGTGTGTGCGTGCGTATGGGGGGTGGAAAGTGCCACTTATTTGCTAACTGAGCAGACACACGTGACGAACGTCCCCACGTGTGCTATTCACTAACGTAGCTAACCCAGCAAACGCTCGTCAGGGCCGGGGGTACTTGAGCACGTGTGCTATTCGCGTACGTAGCAAACGTCGCTACGTGAGCACTTGTGCTACAGTAGGACTCCACTCATCCGAACCCAACGGGACCGCAGGTCGTTCGTATCTCTGAAATGTCCGGATGACTGGAACATATGTTAAAATGCACCAAATTCAATAAGTGGTATACTTGTTTCATATAGACTCATAATAGACCAATAAATACCCTTAATTACTTGTGAAAATGCATCAAAATTGCAATCAAATAGCCAACTAAACTCATATAGGCCAGTAGCCTATAATAAAATAACCTAATTTCCACTTGAGTGCGTGCTTTGATCAAATACAGTACTTTATTCTCAAATGAGGATTACGCTGCATCGATAGGCTACTGTATTCGCAGAACAACATGGTATAGCCTAAAACAACCCAACATTAGAACAATTAGAGCAAATGATAATCAATCAATAAATAAATGAAATGACATACAAGTTGTCGTGTTTTAGGCTATTGTAGCCTAAAAGAAAGTCTCTAAAATAACAGATGTAGGCTAACGTGGCCTAGGCTGTAGGCTATTATTTAACAAATACAGTAGGCCTAGTAGGCTAATCTACATGCTTACAACACGTCTGTGTTCCTGAAGTCCATTAACTGGGAACGAAAAATGACTCGATGCTGCTTCAGGTTGCTGACGCGCTTTCTGGCTACCAAGGAATGCCGCTCTCGCGCAGCAGACTCGTTTGCGTTTTGCGCTCGACATTAAAGTAACAAAGAAATGAAACATGACAGTAGACTACAGCCTACAGGCAACATGTAGGTCTACATACAGTTCTGTTTTTATTCACAGTAGGATACAGTACTGTAATGAAAAGCCCACCAGTAACCAGATAGCAGGCAAAAAAAAGAAAGAAGTTTTTTAAGCCTGTCCGGTAGACCGGGAGGTTCGGATCTCTTCAGTTCGGATGAGTGGGGTCCTACTGTATTCCCTAAAGTAGCTGAGTAAACACGTCGTCACCGTCAGTTAACGTGGCTATCCCGACTTTACAAGTGAGACGGCGAGACCAGTAGTTCCTTTTTTGCTCGTTAATGCTTTGCATCCATGTAGGCTAACCTACATTTCTGTAGTTGCTGTTTAATGGTGTGTTCGTTTGTGGTCGGACGTGGCAAGTCGCAAGTGGCAAAATACCCACCTCCGACCTGTGTGCATTCGAGCTATAGCGAATGATATGATGATGATATGATATTGACATCAGCCGGCAACTGGAGGCTGAGAAACATATCCGAATTAGCGACGAGGAAGTGCGAATTCAATTTGCCACCTCCCAGTTATAAACGAACGCACCATATACCCTGGCATAAGTGCGCTTTTTCATAACCATAGCAACCATTGCTTTATTGTACAAAGACTCAGTAAACTGTAAAAAGACAAGTTCAAGTTGGATTAGAAAGCTGTAGCTGATCGCGCCAAAAAGTATGTTTCCATACATAGCCTACCCATTCAGACCAGAGATTAAATCTTAAATGGTGGTGGTGTAGCCTACTTCATTGTGGGAATAATAGGTATGGCTACAACTACACACAGGCCACAAAATACAATAACAAAATACAGACAACAGCGGCCACTAAGGATTTTCTTTTCATTTTGGTAGGCTATCAGGGCTTTTTCCAGGACTGTCAAATAAGCCTATAGACAAAGGCTATCCGATTAATAAATGCACGGCACTAAACTTCTGGTAGGCCTATATACAGTATGTATAACATGTTAGGCCTAGCCTAAGCTTACTTTAGTGCACAGCAAACATTGCCTTTGCCCTTTAGGTCTTTATTGTTGTTGTTATTATTTTACTATGTCGAATGATTTGCCTGTTTGTGTGCTGCACGCACCATTGCATTCCTGTACCCTCATTTATTTAATGTATTTCGTTAGATAAAAACGAATAATGTAGGCCACAACTAGGCTACACACATAGGATATAGATAAAATGTAGTGTAAAACGAAATAATAAAAAAACAGCGTAAAACGCAGACCGCGGTTGAAATCTATCAATTTGAACGCTCAGGATAATTCCTAACCGTGACAGCCCTATGGTTGACAAGTAGGCTAGTCATATTGAACAATAGGCTACACTTTTATTTTGCCAATGAGCCTACTTCACAATATACTACGAATTTTCTTTCGGCTCATGGTGCATAACACAGATGGAGACATATTAGACAGGATGCAGGGACAATGTAAATAAATATAACACCTGTGAGTTAGCTACTACCACAGCACTTGGCGTGGCTGGAGAACATAAGATAAGCCAAATGACGGTGGCAATAATAATATAACATAATTTATCTTGTCAGCAACACACAGTAAGCACAATAGTAGGAATAATAACATATATTAACCAGGTTATCTGTTAGTAGCCTGCTATTATTTAGGCTCAATAATCTAACGTTAAGTTGTCATATCAGTGATCTCACTGGACGGAGGCTGGCTAGCCATATCAGAGCTAACAAGAGAACTAGCAGCTTAAGTAACCTAATGATGGTGACGGCGACGTTCCTCAATACCACGCGTTCCTCAATACCACTCGTGGACAAGTAGCGACGTTAGCTACGTTCGCAATACCACGCGTGGGCAAGTAGCGACATTCGTCAGGTTTGTCTTCTCAGTTAGCAAATCCACACGGGCCATAATTACGGGAGCTAACGTGAGCCACGCGAATGCCGCGACCAATGCACACATTGCTGACTTACTTCAGGCCGCCGCCGTCGCTAGGACAAAATGTCGTGAGTCACGTCAGTCCTCCTATCAAATACAATGGGAGTCGAATGGATTTCACTCACGTAAACACGTACGTTTGTCAGCTCCGTATGCAGCTCAGTTCGCTCCGTGCGGTAAGAAATGGCACATTTCACCCCCCATACGTGCGTGCGTGCGAGCGAGCGAGCGAGCGAGTGCGTGAGTGAGTGAGTGCGTGCGTGAGTGAGTGCGTTCACCGTATTGTGGAAGATGGTCAGCGTGACGGCCATCGCCGGGTCTCCTTTGTCCACATAGTGAGCGTAGACCGACGCGTAGAACATGGCCAGACGCCCGCTGACCTGCACGGAGGAACACACAGTCCAGTTAAACACACAGTCCAGTTAAACACACAGTCCAGTTAAACACACAACAAGTGTCCTTCACAGTCACATCAGCCGTTTGTGTGTACCTTGTCAAATTTGTAAAGTATGGCGCAAATTAATTATTTAATGTGTTTTAATATGTTTATCAGTATACTGCACTGTAACTTTTATTCCTGTATTCTATTTGTCCTGCTTTTTGTTTTAAATGTCTATAATGACTTGCTTTTTGTTTTAATGCTTTTAATTTGTCCTGCCTTTTGTTTTAAATGTCTATAATGTCTTGCTTTTTGTTTTAATGCTTTTAATTTGTCCTGCCTTTTGTTTTAAATGTCTATAATGTCTTGCTTTTTGTTTTAATGCTTTTAATGTCTCATGTAAAGCACCTTGAATTGCCCTGTGGCTGAAATGTGCTATATAAATAAACTTGCCTTGCCTTGAATGCATTTTTAAACTGGACTACATTTAATTTAAATTTCCTCAACTTAACGCACACTTACTCCGAATGATTTATATTTTTAGTTGAAGGACAATCGCAGCTACATTTGCCATCAATAGTTTGGTCACTACCATTCAGCTTATAAATAGATCTACAAACACAAAAGTTATAAAGACTATTTTTTTCTGCCCTCACAAATGTTGTTAAAACACCCCCTAAATGATAGTGATGAATTGTTTTGTCAATATGAAAGTTGTTCATCAAAGTCTTGGTTATGCAATGATGTAAAAAATATTTAGAACATCCTAGATCTAAATAGCTCAAAAAAAAAAAGTTTAGTCACAACAGTTCCCAAATTTAGCAGGCTAATTAGCAGCCAATCAGAATATTCATTACCCAGACCACACCCCTACCACACCCCATGATCTGTCACAATGGGCCATCATCTTGGACAAAGGACAGTAACAGCCTGTCACCTGTCTGCCTGTGACTCACACACCCAGAGCCATGCAGAAGACATGAATAAAATGTTTTATTTATCTAAAAATTCAAACATATAACCACTGTTGTCCATCAAGTGAATGTATTTGGTACACTAACAGTTAACATGTCTTGTTGTAGGCTATTTGCACGGGCACCAGGATATATGGAAGCACAAACACGCAGCACTTTGTCAGAGAAGCACGCTGAAAAGAAGGGGGTCACCAGAGGTACACACCCAGCGAAATGGCCTGAAGCCCAATGAGAAAATGTCCCTGTGGAAAAGGCAGTGACAGAGGGATCATGGACAATTTGTTGGCCTTGCGGTTTCTAGATTTTCAACTGTCTAGAGGCAAATGTTATTATTCTGCTGCTCGTTCAACTTTACCTTCAACCAAATCACAAAACTCATAACTCACCCCATAATGTGCTGGACATGGGGTAGCGGAATTCTGTAGCTCCACCACCGACCTTCTCTACCTCCGCTCCTGTGGAAAGAAAAAGTAAAAACAAGCCTCTTTATCAAACTGACATGGACTGAATGACACTAGTGATGTCTCCACTGAGTGTGTGTGTGTGTAATAATAATGATAATAAATAAAAACAAGCAGCTTATCAAAATCAAAGCAAATAGGTCTATTTTGGAGACAGAAACATCCAATCTCCAAGCCAAGGTATACAAGCCTATTGTTAAGGATTTTTATCCTTGGTTTAGTTAGATTGTCAAAGAACACGCTGAGTGGTCGATCAAGCTGGTTTTAAACAAAGGCAATAGTTTATTCTATGTTACGATTCTGCAGAGTCGGACAAGAGCACAGGAAGTGAATCCGGGCTCGTGTGAGTTCACGTGAGGACGGGGTCGTTAGGTTATACAGTGAAAAAGGAAGTGACGTGAAGACATAGTTTCAGGGGGAAGAGGACAGGGAAGTGATGTCACACAGGGAGGAATTTGTAGTTCTAACAGACTGATCAATGAGGACGAACTACAAAGTTTAGAACAACAGTCAAGGGGGAAAACAGAACACTTTGTTGAGACTTGAAATTCATTCACACTATAACTTCTCAAAACCCCTAAACAAGTGGAGACTGTCCTAGTAGTCCTACCTCACATCACCAGCAAGCGTCGGAGCAGTCCACTAGTCTCTGCGACTCTGTCTATGATTCCATCGTTGTCTAAAGTCATCAGGATCTCTTTCTCTGTGCACATTAGCATGAATGCCTCAAGACGCTCCTGTGTCAGGGTGCTCCTCAGTCTGTTCTTTACAATCTTGAGTGTGGAGAAGGTCCTCTCACAGGCCACTTGACTGAAAGAGAGTGTCAGCAGGAACTTGTAGGCCAATCCAATTACATGATAGGCATCAGTCAGTAGGTTGTATTTGGAGAGGATATGATAAACGCAAACTGCACAGTTTTTACAGGAGGTGCAGCTGGTGTCAGTCATCTCCATGTCTTCTCCAACCTCTGTCTCTTCTGCAGTCCGGACAGTGTATGACTCCAAATGGGGCATCTTAAGTCTCTCCCACTGGTTGGCCAGACTGCAGAGCTCAGCCTTGAGCCTTTCAGGTCATCAAACTTAAGGACGCATTTACTGAGTTGTCCGAGACATTCAGATGGAAGCTCCCTATCTCTCAGTGTACCAAAGTTTCTTGGGTCGAGGCACGCAAAATCCTCATAAAGCGCTCCATTTGCTGAATAGCGGGTCGTAATGCTCTGGGTCACTGTGTCCAAAATGACATTGTGTACCTTGACCCTGTATCGATCCTCTGCACTCAACGACTGCTTTTCCTCAGCTACCTCGCCTGGCATGGTCTTCTTCTTTCTGATTTTTATTTCAGGTAGAGCCGCCTGAACCACCTCTTCGGATCCGTTCTCCTCCAGCTCATTGTTAGCCCACTGAACAAAGACATTAGCAGCTTTCGTGACAGCATCCATGTCCCTAGTGCATTTGTTTAGGCTGTCTTGGGCACCCATTACTAGCCGATGAGCTGTGATTAAGTCCATGCCACTAGTCTGGAGGTATCTGGAGAGTGGTGAGGTGATCTCAAAGACCCGCAAGAATATCTGTGTTGTCAGCACTGTCTCATGCTTCAGTAGGGACTCCATGTACCCCTTAGCTCTTGCTCTGACATCTGCTTTCATTGCCCTATCTTCCTGTATCCTTTTGAGTGTTATGATTAAATCAACAAACAAGGCATTGTCTGGGTTACCAAAACAGCCAAATATCTTGCTTAGAGCCTGGTCCTTTGCCCACCACCTAGTCTCCCCGATTGGAGACAGCCGCCTGTGACGCTTGTCATCACTCACTTTCTCCCACAGATTCATACGCTTGTAAGAGTCCTTGATAAATACAGCAACATCATTCACGATGGAGAAAAGGGAGGCACTTTCTATCAGAACACCTGTGGTGTCTCCCAGAACGAGGTTAAGCACATGTGCATAGCACCAGATGTGCACTTGGTCAGGTGACTCTGATGACAGCAAAGTGGAAAACCCCTTGTATTGGCCTTGCATGTTTGCGGCTCCATCTGTTGAGTTGCCAACACAATTCCGAATATCAATGTCCACCTCTGCCAGAGTTTTTTTAAGTAGGCTCACAAAATACTCTCCGGTTGAGTACTCACATTCCACCACACCTATGAGCTTCTCATGGACCACATCAGTTACATATCTGAGGATAACAGCACACTGGTCTGTGGAGGTAATGTCCTGTGTGGTGTCGATCTGCACAGAAAACATTCCTGCCTCCCTTACTTCCCTAGAAATGCTTTCTTTGACTAAGTGGCTGATTACGTCAATTACCTTGTTGATAGATGTATTAGAGAGCAGTGTAACAAAGGATCCTCTGCCTTTAGCCCCAGTCTCGTGTAGGCTTTTGCTTTTTTGTACACATTCATTGACGTGTTCTTGCAGAGAGACATCAAATTTGCTCAGCAGGATGATCATCTCCAAGAAGTTTCCATGATCAACAGCAATGTTCTCCCAGGTGTATGCAGCTTCATATTTAGTGCCTCTATAGCTAAGTCCACACTTTCCGATGACTTTTATCACTTCTATGACACGGTCCATGACTTGCCGTTTCTTCCTGACCTGGTCACGGTGAAGAGAGAGTTGTTTTCCACCGAGTAGGCTTGCTATGTCTGCTTGGCTGGCCTTCATAAAATACGCCTCTGCACTCTCTCTGTGGACTTGGTTTCTTTCATGCTCTTCTAATCTTTGGTGTACATGCTTCCAGGCTGTCATCCCCCCCTTAATGAAAGCGTTGTCACTTGCAGATGGCTTTGCATATGCCAAACATACTGTGCAGTACAGTGAGTTTTCTTTCTTACAGTATGTGAGCCACTTTCTCTTAATACCGTCTTTGGTTTGATAGATACTCATGCCTTTTCTGGGGGGTTGTTGAGGGTGGTGAGAAAAAAATAGACCGAAATCTTTGGGGGCCGGGCGTGCATAAAAACCAAAGCCTTCATCTGTGACTGTGAGTATCCCTGGCTCAGCTTCCCCTGTGCTGGACCCTGCCTCTGCCTGTGCTGACTGCACTGCTACATCTGCATGAGAAGAACATCAGTAATCAATAAGATTACCAGTAACTCATTTTATCATTGGAAAGGAACAGAGATATATAATTCAGCAGGCCATTAAAATAAAGGCACTAGTGGATAGGCTCCTAATGTCTGTATGAACTTGGAGCATAAACATATGACTCCATCCAATTATAGATGATATGCATAATACGATTGCCTACCCAGCACTGCACCTACCTGTACCTGTCAGTTTTTTTGCTGGTTCCTGCTCCTGCTCCATTCTCCTCCTCACCATCACCACCATGACTGGGGTCATCCTGTCCCTCAGCATCACGCCCGCTGCTGACACTGGCCTTGACTAATAATAATAATAAACTTGATTTATATAGCAGTACATCAGTTTGCAAAGTATTAAAACACAAAGACAACATTACAGTAAATCAACATAAGAACAAGGACATCATTAAATCAACATGAGAAAAGCCAAACAGATTTGACATCAAAACATTAGATTCAAGACAACCAAAACAATAAGAAAATACAGGCTGAGGGCAGGGTCTCTGCAGATAAATACTGCCAAGTCGTGGGTCATAAATGAAGATTTTGAGGGATTATAGTTTATGAGTCTATAGCCTACATTGTTTTTATACAATGCTGCATATTCTGCCTTTAACTAGGGTGCGTTCGTAAATCCAATCTAACGCTCTACAAAGATTAAAAAGAATGAATCCGAACCCAACCGGGACATGTTAAACCCACCGCGCCCAGTGAGCGGTGATTCGGCGGTGGGTCACCGGTGAGTCAGCGGTGGGTTAGCGGTTACTTTAACAACATGTTGCTGTCGATTCTGGTTCGGATTAACGCTGGTCCAGTTTGTGGCGCTCGGAGTGTCTATTTACCAACGCACCCTGGGCCTGGTAGCTAAACTAGCTAGCTCTCTTCTTTCTAGCCTACTATGCCCACAAGATTGAACCATGCATTGCTCCCCTGTCGTGTCATCATGGCTGGGTCCCGCAGCCGCGACTCCTGCCTCATCAGTGCCCTCAGGCTCAGCCACAGCAACCTGCGCCTCCACGGAAAAGGGCCGTCAGTTTGGCGCATTTAGCTGCATCTTGCAGTAACTTCTTTCGTTTTGTATCTCTTATTTTTTTGTGCGCCACCCATTTCTTTGTCGTCTCTCTTTCCTTTCGCCATTTTGGCTAAAAACTTAAGTTCACTGATGGAAAAAATGACTGAGCCAATCAGGTTTCAACCAAAACGAGGATCGGTCCAAATTGGGAGGGGCCGCTTGTATCCCCCTCAATATTGAAAGTATTCCATTTGCCCAGGCCCTGTCTGACAGGCCGCTTTGCTCTGTGCTCTGTGTCTGCGAGGGCCAGGCTGGCCGGCCCATTATACCAATACTAACACGAGAAATTGATAAATAACAACTTTATCAGAGATAGTCTTTTTTTTTTTCTTCCTCCTGTGAAAGCTATTCTTGATAAAGTGCTATTATGGTTGTTGAAATGCCAGGCCTGTCTGTATGTAGGCCTAAAGTTAAGCTTCATACTGCTGTGCACTTCTGTAGTTTTCCAGAATGCAGTATGCAGGAAAAGTGTTATTATCTCTGTTCGTAGCAGATAATGTTGACGGCCAAGGCCAACTAACAAAGAAACGTCTGTCCATGTTGCAGCAAGAATGTGATTAACCGAACATCCTTATCTATCTCGGCTAGACAGAAATGAGCACATATGACCAACATGATAGACAGTAGTTTCAACCAATCAGGTATTCAGATATGTAGTCACGAGGTGTGGAACAAGCCTAGCATTCTTAACCAGTATAAATATCCTCTCCCGACAAAGGGGAGTGCGCTTATTCAGATACCCCTTGTGTCTCTGTGTAACTGTCCTTTCGCTGCGATTGAAATAAATGTAAGTTCTTTTATTCTATTCTGTTGTATCACTCGTCCTCATTTTAACAAGGTTGTGTGGTTGTGCTGGGTCGTATGCCTGGGCTGTGAGAGTGGATCTGATGACAGAAAATTGTTTAGACAGACATACAGCGAATTCACATGCATTGGGTGGTGGTACCAGGTCTGCTGGTGGGTCCGCCCCTGTGTATGGGGGACGGCCAAACATGCATTCAAAAGGTGTCAGAGGTGTCCCTGACCTTGGCGTGGTTCTCATGGACAGCAGAGCGAGGGGCAGGCACTTGACCCAATTCTGACCGGTTTCAGACATGAGTTTGGCGAGTCTGCTCTTGAGGGTCCCATTGGATCTTTCTACCTGTCCTGCCGACTGTGGGTGATAGCTACAGTGTGTTTTGAGCTCTATTCCCAACAGTTCTGTGGCGTGTGCCAGTATCTCACTGACGAACGGGCTGCCGTTGTCTGAGGAGATTTTCTTGGGTAAGCCAAATGTGGGGAACCAACCTCTGCACAGTGCCTCAGCCACTCCTCGTGCTGTCTCCCGTTTCATTGGGTAAGCCTCCACCCACTTACTGTACATATCCACGACCACCAACGCCACGTTCTTGCCGGCTGCAGGAGTAAGGTGCACAAAATCAAGCATTAGATGAGCTCCTACACCCTGGGCTAAACCCCCATGGTGTCCTGGTGTGTTTTTGAGGCCCCGAGATACATTGTATCGGGCACATGTGATGCAACATTGACAAATTTTCTCTGCTGTTTGTGTGATGCTTGGGCAGTACCATGATCGGGTAAGGATCTGACTAATCCCCCCTTTGCTCACGTGACCGCGTCCGTGAGCAACGTGACAGTAATATGTGTAATGTTTTCTCGGCATGCATGGTCTACCGTCTGCTGCCCTCCAGATACCGTCTGTTTTGGTGCAGCCCTCCTCCTCCCATAGGGAGGCTTCCACAGGGCCCAGATCAGTCCTATACATTCTCCTAAGCACACTTGATCCTGCAGCCCCCAAACAGTCCTGTCCCTCAACTGGATCCTCCTCCGTCAGCTCCTCTGGTTCCTGTGAGAGAAAGCAAGTGTCACAATTGGAGAGAGAGTTAGGATTAGCTGTCAGGTGGTAACCAGCCGCTCGCTTGGCCTCCTCATCGGCCCGCTGGTTGCCTTTTGATGCTGTGTCTGTTGCATTGGTGTGTGCTATGACCTTGACTACCGCCAGCTGTGAGGGTAGCAGCATAGCTGCGAGTAGGCCGTCAATCAGTTCCCTATTCTTGATGTTGGTGCCCGCTGATGTTTTGTAACCCCTTCTGGCCCATAGGGCGCCGAAACTGTGACCCACGCCCCACGCATACTTGCTATCAGTAAAAATGGTGACCTTGTTACCACGTGATGCCTCACACGCCTGGGTGAGGGCCCACAACTCTGCCTGTTGTGCCGACCACGTGTCCTGTAGCCTGCCACTGGTCACTACCTCTGTGTCGGAAACAACTGCAAAACCCACATGTTTGTGACCTGTATTGGGATCAATGGAAGCAGAACCATCACAGTAAAGTGCACGTGCGCCCTCCAGGGGCACGTCCTTCAAATCGGCCCTTGGTTTGCACTCCTCGTCGACTCGTCCCACGCAGTCGTGCTCCACCTCCGCCAAGTCGACATCTGGGAGAAGGGTTGCAGGGTTAAGTGTGGTACAGCGGACAACTGACACGTTGGACTGACTCAAGAGAGAACTTTCGTACCGCTGAACACGGGCAGTACTAAGACAGCCTTGCTCTGAAGAGTTAAGGATCGCCGCCACCGCGTGTGAGGCCTGAATGACAACTTTACAGTATCCTACAATCGGAGCACACTTTACCAGAGCGATGTCACACGCCACGACGGCCCGCGTACACCCAGGGAGCCCCAGCTCGACAGCAGAGAACGCCTGTGAGAAGTAAGCGATTGGTCTGTGTCTTCCCCCATACCTCTGGGTCAGCACACACCTCACATACTTACCGCTCCCATCGACGAACAGGTCGTACTGTTTGGTGGGGTCCTGGTACCCAAGACACGGTGCGGTGGTGAGCGCGGACCTTAGCTCCTCCCACGCCGACTCCATCTCCGGGCTCCAAATCACCTTTTCTCCTGGTTTAAGGGAGAGAAACGGGGTGCGCAGTGTTTTGTCTAACCTGCTGCATTCAGGAATGAAGGTACGACAATAACCAACCATTCCAAGAAAAGAGAGAATTTCCTTCTTGGTCCCTGGTCTTTTCATGGCCAGGATTGCTGTGACCCGGCTTGGTGTGATGCGTTTACCTTCTGCCGTGAGTGTGTGGCCTAAGAACGTGACCTGTTGTGTCACAAGCTGGGCTTTCTTCCTGGATGCCTTGTGGCCTCCTGCCGCCAGCAGGCGTAGGAGCCTCTCGGTCCCTTCCAGACAGCCTTCTCTGGTGGGACAAGCAAGAAGTATGTCATCAACATACTGAATGAGCACCCCACCAGCCGGTGGGACATACTCACGAAGGTCGTTGGATAGAGCAGCATTGTAGATTGTAGGCGAATTCGTCCATCCCTGGGGACAGCGTGTCCAGGTGTAGCATCGACCGTCGAAAGTGAATGCGAACCAGTGCTGTGATTTGGGGTCGACGGGTACAGAAAAGAAAGCATTTGCCAGATCAATGACAGTGTACCACGTGCAGTCAGGTGTCAAAGGCTCAAATATTGTGTTAGGGTCTGGTACCAAAGGAGCGAGCTTCAAACATACCTCATTCACGGCCCTGAGATCCTGCACAAACCTCCACTCTGGTGGCTGACCTGCTTCCTGGTGCTTTTTTACTGGGAAGATGGGTGTGTTAACAGGGCTTCCTTGTGGTAGATCTCTAATCACCCCCGCTTTTAACAACTCTTCCAGCACCGGCCTTACCCCCTTTTCTGCCTCCTTTGAGATGGGGTATTGCTTTACCCGCACGTTGGGCGCCTGGGCCCCTCCGTCTCTGTTGGATACCACCACTGGGGTGGCTGACCTGACTTTCCCTACATCATATTTCCCTGATGCCCAGATACAGTGGGGTAACTTAGCTAACATGTCCCCTACATCGGCTGATTCTTCTTCGGTCTTCAGGTACTGTGGATCAAAAATTGCCATTACATCTCTGCTCATTATCAACATCATGGGGTCAAACAGTTTCAATCTATATACAAGTTCACCATACATCAAGAGGGAGGTTACCTCACCGAACTGAGTATAACCCTCCTTCTTGATGTATGGTGAACTTGTATATAGATTGAAACTGTTACGCTCACAGAGAAGTGCTGCGCCTGTGTTTAACATCTTAGTTGTTGAAGAATTATTCTTTTGGTTGGGTTTTCGATTTCATTGACTGTGTGAAGGTTTAATATCGGAGCGGTGTGAAATAGAACCAGGTGTGAAATAGAACCATTACGACTCTGATATTAAACAGTGTTGCTTGTTCCACATAGAGTACGTTTCTGTTCTGACTAAGGTACCATTCTTTTACTATTGTACTACTACTGTTAGACTACCATTACTTAGCACTTGTTAAAGACGTGTGATTGAAGTGATTGTTGTGTTGTGTGCATTAGAGACCGGAGGTGCTTGAAATATGGGTGCACAAGCAGGCAAGACACTCGCTGACCTCTGCTCTCAGAGTAAATGTTACGATTATATGAAAGAGACGCAAGGCGTCCGTAGCGTGGTCGGCCTCCGCAACCTCGATAAAATAGGCTGGCCCGCTAACGGTACGTTTGCAATACGTGTGATACAAAGCGTGAAGGAGAAAGTGGAAGAGATGACAGAGAAGGAAAGGAGAAGGTTTAAGTTAGAGAGTGATGTTTGTACGGTTCTCGGTCTCTGGGAAAAAGAGGCTAAGAACCGTCAGGGGGGATGTGAGATTACATTGTTTTCCAGTCAGGGGGGAGACACTGTCGGATCGTTTCAAGCTGATCAGGCTCGCAGAGATGATGAATATAGTCCGTTCGCCACCCCAGCCCCGCTGCAGCCAGCAGCTCGACCTCCACCTCCACCAGCGAGCGCCCAACCGGCACCAGTGCCCTCTCTCTATCCCAATCTCTCTCTCTCTGTCCAGGCACAAGGCCCGCTGCAGCCAGCAGCTCAGCAACAGTCATCTCCACCCGCCTACCAGCAGGGGTCGTACCAGGCCAGGGAACCGCTACAATCAGGGCCACCCTCAATGTCCATCGATGAGGCGGCCATAAAACTCATCACCAACTACATAAAAAAAAGTAAACTATCTGAGGACAATTTTAACAAATTAATGACATCTCATAACTTCTCTCCAGCACCACAGACACCCGCCCAAAGGACTCCACAGGCCGCGTCCACACCCCACTCAGGGGGTGCCTGCGGCGGCCCTGAAGACTCCGACACCGGGTTCGGAGCATCCGTGTCAGCTGAGGAGGAGGAGGAGGTAGAGACTAAAGCACTGAGTCCCGCAGTCTTCCTGGCCTACAGTAGCACTAGTGCTCCAGAGAGAAAGACTCCACCTCCGTTTGACCCGCCCTGACCCCAAGACTGGGCGATGGAGGGGCTTATCAGGCGGGGGTAGATGTATGGGGAGAAGATCCCTTGGAGCCATTCCAACTCATAGTAAAACCTCGACCCACCACTGCCATCGGTAAAATCAATCAGGCCGCACAAGCAGGGTTAAACAGTGTAAACATACAGGTGACAAACGGAGAGGAGGAGGCCGAATTTCTCTCCAGTAATCATGACCCCCTAGTAGGTACAGATCATCACGGACCCACACAAGAGGCCCGGAGCGCCCTTCGCCGCTGCGGAGGAGACACGAGAGCCGTGGCCCGAGCTAAAGTCGAGCTACAGAGCACCTACACACATTCTCAGACCCCCTCCTTCAAAATTTCCAAATTCCAAATTTCAATTTTAAATTTCAAATTTCAATTCGAAATTTCAAATTTCAAATTTCAAATTTCAAATTTCAAATTTCAAATTTCAAATTTCAAATTTCAAATTTCAAATTTCAAATTTCAAATTTCAAATTTCAATTCCAAATTTCAAATTCTAAATTTCAATGCAGTATGGCACTGATAACAAACACACCCCACACGGGAACCTCCTAACTCGGGTAGACACGAGAGCCGTGGCCCTTGCTTAGTAGAGCTACAACCACCTCCCTACCGTGACAGACCAGCTGGCAGTCACTTAAAGGTTGAGCACCGGAGAGGACTTTTGAAGTCCTGAAGACCAAATCACCAAGAAGCTGAGTAAAACTGACCAATAGGGTCAACCTAAAAAGCAATAATACTGTTGTAAATTTCACTATTAAAGGCTCATGCCATAACTGACATTTTGAACTGTTTTATGATTGTACTAGTTACAGTACAGTAACTAGGTTTTATTATGTTCTATACTCTGTTTTAAAGTCACTGGGCTATTCAGATGTTTTTAAGTACTCTGTTGTTCCCCATTCTGATAGCTTAGCTTAGCATCATTCACCAGTAATGTTAACAGTAGAATGATCCATTGTATGGATCAAAGGGGGGAATGTGAAAGCTATTCTTGATAAAGTGCTATTATGGTTGTTGAAATGCCAGGCCTGTCTGTATGTAGGCCTAAAGTTAAGCTTCATACTGCTGTGCACTTCTGTAGTTTTCCAGAATGCAGTATGCAGGAAAAGTGTTATTATCTCTGTTCGTAGCAGATAATGTTGACGGCCAAGGCCAACTAACAAAGAAACGTCTGTCCATGTTGCAGCAAGAATGTGATTAACCGAACATCCTTATCTATCTCGGCTAGACAGAAATGAGCACATATGACCAACATGATAGACAGTAGTTTCAACCAATCAGGTATTCAGATATGTAGTCACGAGGTGTGGAACAAGCCTAGCATTCTTAACCAGTATAAATATCCTCTCCCGACAAAGGGGAGTGCGCTTATTCAGATACCCCTTGTGTCTCTGTGTAACTGTCCTTTCGCTGCGATTGAAATAAATGTAAGTTCTTTTATTCTATTCTGTTGTATCACTCGTCCTCATTTTAACAAGGTTGTGTGGTTGTGCTGGCTCCTACGTTGAGAACCCTGTGGTAGGCTATCGGTGAATTCAATCTTGATGTGTGACGAGAGTCTGTTTTGAGCCCAAACATCCCAGATCAACCTAGCACCGAGCCACAACACTCCCAAAGCAGGTCATACGGCCGGCCGCCCCCCCCCCCCCCCCCCCCCCCCCAAAAAAGATGTATTTTTTATTTTTTTTCCCCAGCCGGTTCGGCCTGGATGGGTCGGCCGTTCGGGAGTCGTCCCCAACCTCCCGATGGCCACCCCGCCCCTGGTAGTAGTGTTAGTTAATGAAGTTAGCTGCTAGCTTTCTGTTGCACCTGTGCTTCACTATCAGCTGGTATGAGGTTGCTTAGCTATGATAAACATTGCTATTGGGCACATTGTTATTGTAAACAGGTTTCTGTAATAGCAAACATCCTAAATGTGCTCCTAAACTGAGATAAGACAGCAGGTTTCTGTAATGAGGCCCGCATGTCTCAGGATTGTGTTCTCCAAGTCATGTTCCCTACTTTTGTGAGTGAAATACACTTCAGAAATCCTTCTTAGTGTAGAACCCTACTAGATAATGCGGTGAAGCGCACTGATGTTTCCAGAAGCCTTTTATTGTTCAGCCGTCCTTATATTGAACACAATGCAACAGGGTGGCCAACAGTTAGTCAACTCATTTCAGAGCAGTCATTAGCACTTTTTAAACGAATTATTGCCCTTAAGACACCTGCAGATATATTCAACAAACTACAACGGATTAGAAATCTACATGCAGTTAATACGCGGAATAGACTGAAGGACAAATTCACCCAACCAAGGATACAGACGGAAATGGGCAGACGGACTTTTATATATAGGATGGTGATCATGTGGAATTCATTGCACTGACCATAGTGCTGTAGTTTCCTTCTTTGAACTTCTTTGGAGAACAATTTTACAATATTTTGTTACAATAATTTTAGATGTGTGATTTCGTAAGTAGCTGTGTTTTTGAACTATTGTATTTTACTGTTATTATTGTATTCACTATCATGTTTCTTTCTTTTCCTATTTTTTCTTGAATTCTATTTATGAATTGTAGTATTTTCTGCATTATTGTATTGTACTGTATGTTTTAGTTGAGGACTCTTGGAAGACTAGCCGATGGCTAAAAGAGATCCTAATAAACAAACAAACAAACAATGCCTTCCTTACAGTTTCCTCAAGAAACACCGTAAGAGCTACAGGAGAGATGATGGAAATAAAATGAGCTCAACATACAAACTTAAACAGACCATATCAATTGGTGTATAAGAAAGCTCGCATTACCGTCGCGTTACAGCCATTCATTCAACTCCATCTAACATCAGGAGTAACATCAGCGCCATTGAGGTAGAAATGCATCAATTGAATTAAATACTTCTTAACAGTTAGATCGAAACAAATCACACAACAAACAATACCTTGTTCCCGTTCCAGCTAGGTGCTTAATGGGTTACAGGTAACAACAATGTTACAGGGAGCAAATACAGAAGGTTAGTTTACCAAAATAAAGGTATCATAATATGAACAAACCAAAAAACAGCACTAAGAAAAATAAAGGCTTGCAGGAAGTAATTACCTACTTAATAAATAGTCCTCACTAAGGGTTATTTACAACATGAATGAGAAATGGGTAATTTTCAATAGTATACAGTAGGGTGCTCCTACAGCTCTGGTCTCCAAACGGTCTTCATCAAAACTATGTTTTGGTTGGGTTCGCGGCTATTCAGGGACTGAGTTGGGCCTAATATTAACGGAACGAGTAGCCAAACCGTTTCGTCAGCACTTTGAGGTTGTGTCTCAAAGTAGGCTACTTTATGAACAGAATAACAGGACCCGGGGGCTTTAATCGGCCACACGACACCGCTCTCTCTCATGGGATCATGGGCTGTGCACTCGGGGTCAGGAGCGCATGCGCGCCTCTGTTTTGGGCTCCTTTCAAATCCTACTGGCCTACGAGTAGTCTTCAAAATAACAAAACGCCCTTGAATATGAATGATTCATAGAGAGCGATTACCTTTATTTAATTTCGCCAATAATGCCTATCCATCTCTATCGAAAACGTGGACAATTAACGACTGGATTTAACGGACTGATTCCGACCAGCCTTTTAAGCGCACCTTTTTAATTCTGAATGTGGGGGTGTATTAAATAAGGGGTATCGTTGGGTCTCAAGCAAAAAGAAAATAGCTTAAATCTATTTAAATCTAGTATACATTTATTTCAATTAGCTGGCCGCCTGGACTAGCCGTCAAGTCAGTGTTGCCGCTGTGACGTGTACACGTTACGCCGTAGTGCCCATGATGTCACAGACCGGATAGAATTATATCCGGTCTGTGACATCACGGGCACTACGGCGTAACGTGTACACGTCACAGCGGCAAGGTACATATCCTGCTGTAACAAGTGGACAAGCCTCAGTGCGGTGTTTGTGATGAGAGGAACATGCTGCTAAAGATCTATCTTGGCCAATATGTTCGCTAGTGTAATAACTGATCTTTTTAGAACCCGAGAGAGGGTGCCATTTTCAAGTAGACCTGTAAACCAAGGTCCTGAGGCGACGCCCTTTCAGACCCCGTTCCTGGATCTTGATGTGAAACTCCTCTGCACGGGAGTTTTTATTGCGCTCTATGTGATCCTGAACTTGCTTTGGCTATTATATAAATGGAGAAATCGCCAAAGAAACATTAAGGTTGGTAATCAAAGTTTCATTGTACTTTAATCATTTACAATTCAAACAATTACAGAAGCTGCTCTGTCTTTCTGAAGCCTTAATGAACTCAACATCCATCTTGTATTTCCTTTATAAATTAGGATGAAAACCTTGAAGACATTGATTGGTAAGTTGATTGTTGAATGTTTTTTTCAGTGTATCCAACCATGTGTGTGTGTGTGTATGTGTGTGTGTGTGTATGTGTGTGTCTATGTATGTGTGTGTGTGTGTGTGTGTGTATGTATGTGTGTTTGTTTGTGCGTGCGCGTGTGCATCCATGTGTGAGATGTGTGTGTTTATGTGTAAAATGTGTGGTATGATGCATTTTGATTGTACAAGTGTACTGAAATCATCAAAAGTCATTTTATTTTATTGTATCTCAAAAGGGCCCAGCGGGACAGTGTGACAGCCCGGTGCATGCATGCATGCGAGCCATTGGGACTGCATGCGAAGATGCATGCGAGCTATTGGGACTGTCCAGGACAAGACGATCCAGGTTCTGACTCCTATGATCCGGGGGGCTGTGGACAAGACATGGTGTCTGAGATGAGTTCATTTCACACAGCCCCATCTGTCACCAGTTCATTTCACACAGCCCCATCTGTCACCGGCTCATTTGAAACAGCCCCATCTGTCACCGGTTCATTTGACACGGCCCCGTCCTCCTCCAAGTTCTCTCTGCGTCGGAGGCTCTTTCGCAAGAAATGGGAGGGAGTCTATCAAGGGGCGGCCATTTCCACCTCCGACTCTCTGATGAAGAGGGCACCTGACAAAGCCCCATCTGACCCAGTCCCTTCTGTCACAGCTCCATCTGTCAGTCCAACACTCTCCATGACCAGGACCAGTAGAGGACACAGCCCCGCTAGCGCCTTATCCACCCCCATGGCGTCTAGTGGTGTGCTGGTAAAGGACCAATCTGAGCTAAACGTTCCACGATCACCCGAGCCCCACTGGAGACGAGATCTGGAGCTCTCTCGGCGTCAGAGGCTCATTTGTAAGGAGTGGGAAGAAGTCTGTGAAGGAGCGACCACTTCTACCTCGGACTCTCTTATGAAGAGGGTACCTGATACAGCCCTGTCTGTAACAGGTCCATCTGTCAGTCCACCACTCTCCATGACCAGGACCAGTAGAGGACACAGCCCCGCTAGCCACCTATCCACGAACAAGGTGTGTAGTGGTGTGGTGGTAAAGGACCAATCTAACCCGGACGTTCCACGATCACCCGAGCCCCACTGGAGACGAGATCTGGAGCTCTCTCTGCGTCAGAGACTCTTTCGTAAGAAGTGGGAGGGAGTCTTTCAAGGGGCGGCCATTTCCACCTCGGACTCTATGGTTAAGAGGGCTCCTGACACAGCTCCATCTGACACAGCGCCATCTGTCAGTCCACCACTTTCCATGACCAGGATCAGTAGAGTTGACAGCCCCGCTAGCGCATTGTCCACCCCCATGGCATCTAGTGGGGTGGCGCTAAAGGGACAATCTGAGCCGGACACTCCACGATCACCCGAGCCCCACTGGAGACGAGATCTGGAGCTCTCTCGGCGTCGGAGGCTCATTTGTAAGGAGTGGGAAGAAGTCTGTGAAGGAGCGACTACTTCTACTTCGGACTCTCTGATGAAGAGGACACCTGATACAGCCCCGTCTGTCACAGGTCCATCGGACCCAGTCCCTTCTATCACAGCTCCATCTGTTAGACCACCATTCGCGATCACCACCCCCATGGTGTCTAGTGGGGTGCTGGTAAAGGGACAATCTGACGCGGACGTTTCACGATCACCCAAGCCCCACTGGAGGCCATGTCCGGATCTGACTCTCCGTCGAAGGCGCATCCGTGGGCTGTGGAGACGAGCCATCCTGATGGTCCGCATCATTGGGATGCTGCTGCCGGACAGGCTGAAGGAGGTGGCTCGCAGTGAAGAGTCCCGTCAGCACATGTCACCTGATTGTGTCCAAGACCCGCTTGTCAGAGCGAGTTGCCCCTTTGTTCAAGCGTTCAAAAGAAAGCTTGCAGTCTTTGAACGTGGGCTACCGGCTCTGAACCAGAAAAAATCCAAGGTCACATCCTGCTAACAGCCTGGCCGGAAACAATACGTTCAAGACACAATACATAACAAATAACCCCACGATGACAGATAATTTCCCACGGCACACCTGACGATCTCTCACGGCACACTAGTGTGCCGCGGCACACTGGTTGAAAATCACTGATCTAGACCATCACCATCTACCCCATGGGCCTCAACATTTGGTTTGTTCAGTTTGGGGTTACTTGTTATGTCTTGTGCTTGTACTGATGTCATTCATGAATAAAGTCTCTGAACATTCTCTGCCTGTGTTTGGGTCCTATCTCCACTGTATCCCACGACTGTGCTCAGTGAGCTGCCTGGACTTCCTGTCACACACACATACACACAGACATACACCAGCCCACTTCCGGCTTTAGGCCTGGGCCATAGCAAACACACACCAGTATTTGCCATGTCTCTCCTATGTCGTTTTTAGCTTCTCTTACTCTGAAAATGTAATTTATTGCTTTATAAATGTTCTTAGCTGGTAGACAAACATACTCCAGGAGCTTGCTCCATCAAAGCTTTTTCTGTATAGCACATTTCATACCCAGAGACAACACAATGCGCTTTACAGAGAACAAGGGAGGTGGGCATACGACCCACCTCTACATATTCCATAGGGAAGCAAAAAAACAGTAATCACCCGGTGGCCAGATAAGTGAGCTGTAAAAATTCTTCCCTGACCCCTCTCAACGAGGCGATCGACTCCCCCAAATGGTTCTATGTTGCTCCATATCTGAATGTCTGTGTGTCATGTGACATTACTGTTAATGACGTACTGTATTTGTGAAACTGTATAAATGTACATAACCTTTAAAGTTGTCTCATGTTTCTTTCATGCGTTATGTTGCCCAGATATGGATAAAAGACGGTTAGCTCTCTCATACTTGGGCCTCAAACTCAGAGATAAATCTAACGCACCTCAAGTCAAATGTACAGTGTGTGTACTTGACCTAGGTTCTCAGTATGTGACTCACAATTCTCACCACTAGAGGGCGTCACACTCCAATGAATTCACCCATTCCCCCCTCTTTCTCATTCCTGCTGTGCTGCGCCCAGGAAGAGACGGGAGTGGATGGAAGTATACCAGCCGTGCATGTTTTGAGCATGGATTGAGAAAACTAGGCTTTAGGCACAAACTTCTATAGTTGATCAGATGGTGGGGAACAGGCCACAATTAAAGACTGTTTTCAAAGCAGTCAGCTTGTCACAGAGGTGCCAGGTGGTGTAGACTGAAGGAGGACTGCCAGGCTGGAGAGGAGGGCTGCCAGGTGGTGTAGACTGAAGGAGGACTGCCAGGTGGTGTAGACTGGTGAGGGGGACTGCCAGGTGGTGTAGACTGGTGAGGAGGGCTTGGTTTGGCTACACCCTTCCATCCTGCCAGGCCAAACTGCCCTCTGTGGAGCTCTCGTCTTCAACTCAAAGCTCATTGAAGAGCCGGGGTTCCAACCAACACCCTCTCAGATAATACATCTCAGTCCTAATCTATAAACAACTATTGTATGGTATAGTGATGCATCTCATCAGGAGGTCTCTGGACAGTGTGTTGTGTTCTTCAGGTGTACTTCCTGTGCTCTCCTGCCGAGAGGGACTGCATCACTGCTTCCTCACACACCTGACCTCTGACCTTCTCATCCTGGGACTGCATCACTGCTACATCACACACCTGACCTCTGACCTTCTCATCCTGGGACTGCATCACTGCTACATCACACACCTGACCTCTGACCTTCTCATCCTGGGACTGCATGGTGTACAGATCGTCTAGTTGTTACTCGGTTAATCAATGTACATATAATACTCCATCTGCCTTGCCTTTTTTTCTATACATGAGCACAATAAAAAATAAATATGAAAAATAAAGTATATCCACAACATTGGTCTGTGGTGTTTTTCCTCTCATTCAATCACAGACAGACAGGAGCCGGCGTTAAAGAAAAGAAGCACTTAAGAATGTTTATTTTTTCAACAACTGGCCAAGATACTCAGTAGAACAACATTAGAATACAGCCATTTGTAACAGGACGGAAATACTTGGATTACAGTGTAACAAACGTACAAACAAGCGTTTGGAAAATCTCTACCGGCTATTTTTGTCAGATGACGCAAACTGGCGAGTCTCTCGGCATCATTTGGTCACTAGAAAAGCAGCTGTCTGCACTCGAGGTCCTCGGGATCAACTGCTTGTGCAGCCAAAGCCTTGATTATTACCACAGGCTGCCGGCCTGTCGCTTCACTCAACAGCCATTCTGGGGAGCAGGAAGGGGATTCTCTCAGTGTAACGACACCCTGGCCCGTCTCAGTAGACACATGGCCGGGCCCTTCTTATAAACGGACTCCCGGAAGGCCGAAATAAATGCATTTTTATTTGTATAATACAACTAGGTTCACTTCTTTATGTGGCCATCAGAAGCTGTTATGACAACGTCATAGTGAAGCTAGCATGCTAGGCTATACAATACAAAAATAAATGATTGAAGGTAAAATGCACAAAGCCAGCCAATTTACTGACCCCTGTGGAATGGATTCATAGAAACACGATGCCCTTCTGGTACGAACATGGAATACAGTCCTGAGACTATTCTGGTTCACACCAGCTGACCATGCAAATCACACTCAACTACTTAGTTAACAATAAACATCCCTTGTGGGTCCACACTTCCTGTGTGAAGCAGCAGTGAAAGCAGCAGGAGAAGAAGAATCGCGGGCGGGGGACCTCCATTCAAGTTTGCATTAAACGTTGCCAGTGGCTGCACTGGTTGGTCCTCCTCCACACCCCTCAGCAGATGGGCTGGCTGTAGTGGACCGGCACCCCTCGCTCGCTCCTCTTTATCTCCTTCATGAGGACGGCGGCGCACGCCGACGCTGTGACCTGCGGGAGGGGGAGGGGGAGGAGGGGGGGCAAGGTCGGGGGGTTAAGCAGAGTGGGAGGGGACCAGGAGGTGCGGGAACTTTGACCCTGAACACTTTCAGGACTAGGAGGAGACAGAGAGAGGGTTAAGTAATGGAGATTCTCTGGAGTGAAGGTCATGGTGTGAAGGTCATGGTGTGAAGGTCATGGTGTGAAGGTCATGGTGTGAAGGTCATGGTGGTGCAGGAGAGTGTGAGTAGTTGCTCAGTCTACTACAGTCTGAAACCCTCACCCAAGCCCTAACCCTATAACCCTAACCCTCACCCTATAACCCTAACCCTAAGCCTATAACCCTAACCCTAAAACCCTAACCCTATAACCCTAACCCTCACCCTAACCCTAGCCTACTACAGTCTGAAACCCTCACCCAAGCCAAGGACAGAATGAAAACATTATCCAGTCACTAAACAGTGAAAAGAAGCCAGAGGATTGAGCTGAACACAGAGGATTGAGCTGAACACAGAGGATTGAGCTGAACACAGAGGATTGAGCTGAACACAGAGGATTGAGCTGAACACAGAGGATTGAGCTGAACACAGAGGATTGAGCTGAACACAGAGGCAAACAAAGCCGGTAGTGTGCGATATGGGAAATCAGACCTGGGTATTGTCTTATTTACAAATACTACTGAAATGCCCCTAGACTAATGAAACTACCCCTAGACTAATGAAACTGCCCCTAGACTAATGAAACTGCCCCTAGACTAATGAAACTGCCCCCAGGTCTGCAGACAGAGGGGTTAGATGCAAGCGTAGGCAGTGGTCATGGAGACGGTCAGAGGGGTGAAGACCACGGGGTCCTGGTAAGGGTCGGGCTGGGGGGGGGAGAAGGGGGCGGGGGGGGAGAAGGGGGTGGCGGGGGGGGAGAAGGGGGTGGCGGGGGGGGAGAGGAGCACGTAGGTGGCGGAGGAGGAGTGGGAGTGCCAGATCTCCTTCCTGAGGATTGAGCTCAACACGATGGCTGCGACCTGGGGGGGAGGGAGAGAGACGGAGGGTCATGGAGGAGGAGAGGAGGGATGGGTGGAGGGAGAGAGACGGAGGGTCATGGAGGAGGAGAGGAGGGATGGGTGGAGGGAGAGAGACGGAGGGTCATGGAGGAGGAGAGGAGGGATGGGTGGAGGGAGAGAGACGGAGGGTCATGGAGGAGGAGAGGAGGGATGGGTGGAGGGAGAGAGACGGAGGGTCATGGAGGAGGAGAGGAGGGATGGGGGGAGGAGGGAGAGAGACGGAGGGTCATGGAGGAGGAGAGGAGGGGTGGGGGGGGGAGGGAGAGAGACGGAGGGTCATTGAGGAGGAGAGGAGGGATGGGGGGAGGAGGGAGAGAGACGGAGGGTCATGGAGGAGGAGAGGAGGGATGGGAGGAGGGAGAGAGACGGAGGGTCATGGAGGAGGAGAGGAGGGATGGGGGGGGGAGAGAGACGGAGGGTCATGGAGGAGGAGAGGAGGGATGGGGGGAGGAGGGAGAGAGACGGAGGGTCATGGAGGAGGAGAGGAGGGGTGGGGGGGGGAGGGAGAGAGACGGAGGGTCATGGAGGAGGACAGGAGGGGTGGGGGGAGGAGGAAGAGGAGGAGGTGACAGACAGAGAGAGCAAGGGGGAGGAGGAGGAAGAGGAGGTGACAGACAGAGAGAGCAAGGAGAGATTGATTGATGGAGAGAGGACAAAGGGATAGGAGATAGAGGTGATGGACAGAGAGAGCGAGAGGAGAGAGATGGAGGGAGGGAGAACAGAACGGAGGAGGAGGAGACGGACAGAAAGAGCAAGGAGAGAGAGAGAGATGGAGGGAGAGAGAGATGGAGAGAGAGAGAGATGGAGAGAGAGAGAGATGGAGGGGGAAAGAGGCAAGGAGGGAGACAGAAAGGGAGCGAGGGAAGAAAGTCATTAGATGAGGAGGTGAGATGTAAGCGACACACAGGTAGGTAGGGGTCACAGGTCATCACACACAGGTAGGTAGGGGTCACAGGTCATCACACACAGGTAGGTAGGGGTCATCACACACAGGTAGGTAGGGGTCACAGGTCATCACACACAGGTAGGTAGGGGTCAGCACACAGCAGAGGAGAGGAGAAGGGGGAACAAAGAGATGTTAACAATCTTGAGGTTTGGAGTTGATGTCTCTCGTCCGGGCGTCTGTAGCTCAGGAGGTAGAGCGGGTGATCGTAGGGTCGGCGGTTCGAATCCCGGCTCCTCCTGACCACATGTCGAAGTGCCCTTTTGAACCCCAAATTGCTCCCAGTGAGCAGGCTGGCACCTTGCATCTTGCAGCTGCCGCCATTGATGTGTGTGTGAGTGGGTGAATGAGAGGCCTTCGCTGTAAAGCGCTTTGGGTAAACGTGCTCTATAAGTGCCGTCCATTTAGCATTTCCATCTGCTCTGCTCCTCACTGGTTCTTTACACCATTTACCATTATTTAACCACCTGGTGCCTTCCAAACTGACTTTCCCTCTCTTTCTCTCTCTCCCTCTCTCTCTCTCCCTCTATCTCTCTCTCTCCCTCCCTCTATCTCTCTCTCTCTCCCTCTATCTCTCTCTCTCCCTCCCTCCCTCTATCTGTGTGTTTGTGTGTGCGCGTGTGTGTGTGTGTGTTCTATTGTGCTACTACACTAGTATAGTGCGTAGTGTATAGTATGGAAGTGCGTAGTGTATAGTATGGAAGTGGGCCCACCAGCAGGGCAGCCGTGCCCAGGAACAGACCCATCACCAGGGGGGCTTTCTCCTGGAACAGGTTCATGATGACCGTGGGACAGGCCTAGAGGAGAGGAGGAGAGGAGAGAGGACAGGAGAGGAGAGGAGAGGAGAGGAGAGGAGAGGAGAGGAGAGGAGAGGAGAGGAGAGGAGAGGAGAGGAGAGGAGAGGAGAGGAGAGGAGAGGAGAGGAGAGGAGAGGAGAGGTATCTGAACACAGTCCAGTTAAACACACAACAAGTGTCCTTCACAGTCACATCAGCCGTTTGTGTGTACCTTGTCAAATTTGTAAAGTATGGCGCAAATGAATTCTTTAATGTGTTTTAATATGTTTATCAGTATACTGCACTGTAACTTTTATTCCTGTATTCTATTTGTCCTGCTTTTTGTTTTAAATGTCTATAATGACTTGCTTTTTGTTTTAATGCTTTTAATTTGTCCTGCCTTTTGTTTTATATGTCTATAATGTCTTGCTTTTTGTTTTAATGCTTTTAATTTGTCCTGCCTTTTGTTTTAAATGTCTATAATGTCTTGCTTTTTGTTTTAATGCTTTTAATGTCTCATGTAAATGTCTTGGTTATGCAATGATGTAAAAAATATTTAGAACATCCTAGATCTAAATAGCTCCCAAAAAAAAAGTTTAGTCACAACAGTTCCCAAATTTAGCAGGCTAATAAGCAGCCAATCAGAATATTCATTACCCAGACCACACCCCTACCACACCCCATGATCTGTCACAATGGGCCATCATCTTGGACAAAGGACAGTAACAGCCTGTCACCTGTCTGCCTGTGACTCACACACCCAGAGCCATGCAGAAGACATGAATAAAATGTTTTATTTATCTAAAAATTCAAACATATAACCACTGTTGTCCATCAAGTGAATGTATTTGGTACACTAACAGTTAACATGTCTTGTTGTAGGCTATTTGCACGGGCACCAGGATATATGGAAGCACAAACACGCAGCACTTTGTCAGAGAAGCACGCTGAAAAGAAACGCACACACCCTTCTGACACATCAGAGCCTGCATCATCAGACAAACACAATAATACAACAATAACAATGCGCACAAACACACCTTCCTGTGCAAACCTGGGCATTTATAAAAACCAAACTTGACGGGAGAATGGCATAAAGGTGAAACCCGAGAAACAAATTGACACCATTTGAACATAACAAATTGACACCAACAATGAATATATCTGATATTGCTAAATAACCCCTCAAATATGTTGCACAGTGCAATCGGGAGAAATACTCAAGTGCTCAAAAACTGCTCAAAAACTGTTGTGAATGACTTGAGTTGCCTTTATATTTGTTTTGTTCCCTCTCACACGGCCTCACCCTCCTCACCTTCCTCACCTCTCACACGGCCTCACCCTCCTCACCTCTCACACGGCCTCACCCTCCTCACCCTCCTCACCTCTCACACGGCCTCACCCTCCTCACCTCTCACACGGCCTCACCCTCCTCACCTCTCACACGGCCTCACCCTCCTCACCTCTCACACGGCCTCACCCTCCTCACCTCTCACACGGCCTCACCCTCCTCACCCTCCTCACCTCTCACACGGCCTCACCCTCCTCACCTCTCACACGGCCTCACCCTCCTCACCTTCCTCACCTCTCACACGGCCTCACCCTCCTCACCCTCCTCACCTCTCACACGGCCTCACCCTCCTCACCCTCCTCACCCTCCTCACCTCTCACACGGCCTCACCCTCCTCACCTTCCTCACCTCTCACACGGCCTCACCCTCCTCACCCTCCTCACCTCTCACACGGCCTCACCCTCCTCACCCTCCTCACCTCTCACACGGCCTCACCCTCCTCACCCTCCTCACCTCTCACACGGCCTCACCCTCCTCACCTTCCTCACCTCTCACACGGCCTCACCCTCCTCACCTCTCACACGGCCTCACCCTCCTCACCTCTCACACGGCCTCACCCTCCTCACCCTCCTCACCTTTCACACGGCCTCACCCTCCTCACCCTCCTCACCTCTCACACGGCCTCACCCTCCTCACCCTCCTCACCTCTCACACGGCCTCACCCTCCTCACCTCTCACACGGCCTCACCCTCCTCACCTCTCACACGGCCTCACCCTCCTCACCCTCCTCACCTCTCACACGGCCTCACCCTCCTCACCCTCCTCACCCTCCTCACCTCTCACACGGCCTCACCCTCCTCACCCTCCTCACCCTCCTCACCCTCCTAACTCTCTACATATTCCAGAGGGAAGCAAAAAAACAGTAATCACTGTGTCAACAACATTGACACATGCAGTTTATGACTGTTTCCATATCTACAGTATATGTATTTATGATAGTATATTACAGTAATCCACATAAAAAATGCTGTGTGTAGGATCTGCCTCTAGGGGGAGCTCTTGAACACCAGACCATCAGACTACATCTATATTGTATATAGAATTATATGGCTGGTCACAAATTATTCAATCCTATTCATTTATCACCAATATCTCTGGGAAAAGCTAAAATTGCTCTCTCATACAATTGTGCTGCTGGATTAAGGTTTTTATTCTTTAGGAATTAAGACTGCTTTTACAGTAGGTATGATGTGAAGTTTCTTTATGAATTAAGACTGCAGTTAGGTATGAAGTGAAGTTTATTTATGAATTAAGACTGCAGTTAGGTATGAAGTGAAGTTTATTTATGAATTAAGACTGCAGTTAGGTATGAAGTGAAGTTTTTTTATGAATAACGACTGCAGTTAGGTATGAAGTGAAGTTTCTTTATGAATTAAGACTGCAGTTAGGTATGAAGTTATGTTTCTTTATGAATTCAAACTGCAGTTAGGTATGAAGTTATGTTTCTTTATGAATTCAAACTGCAGTTAGGTATGAAGTTATGTTTATTTATTGAATTGATGTTGAATTTAAGTTAAAGTTTCTTTAAGACTGCAGTTAGGTATGACGTTATGTTTCTAATATTGGTAGGTTGTCACACACAGCAGTTTGCCAGATGTGGCTCAGGAGTGAAAAATTCTCCCCATCCATTGTCAATGCTGGGGGGGTGAAATGGACATATCTCGACGTAGGAATGTCACAGAGACAAGGAGTTTGGATATAAAGCTATCGACCTAATGAATGCAGCAATACCAAACATTACTACTCGCACGTGCACATGCACAGAGCCACAAAATGCATTAATTGGCGGAGGTCTGTGCTCTCTCAAGCACCATCTCGTTTCTGTTAAAGCAGAGGGCTGAGCATCTTCTTGTCAACAAATGTACACCTCTCTTTTTCAGACACAAGAGGGAGTCAGAGTGTAGGGAATAAGCCATTTCCTGTTTGTTCAAAGACAGCTCTTTGAGCTGCAGGAATCAGGAAATTAAGTTGACCATCTTTTGAATAAAGGCTCAAAACAAGTGTCAAAGACATTTTAGAGGACTATTTCGTAAATATGTTTGTGACAACCTTGGTAGCATGATCATTGATTGATTACTGCATGATTTCATGATGGATTATTAGAAAACAAGAAATATTGACCTGTAGGTCTACTGTATGTTACACCTTCAGAACTAGATACTGTACAGTGGCACTTGGAAGTGTCCCCCATCCCCAACCCACGTTGACCTTTTACATACCAACAAACCTGTGAGAAGGTATACATTTAACAGAATCAAAATTGACTGTGAAAACATATACAATGTTATTGTACAGTAGGCTATATCAGTTGCACTTACTTTTTTTTTTCTCTTGTCTTTAGTCGTATACCGTCTTGGTTGCTTCTGTGTGTGTTTCTTGTACTGAAGTGATTGTCTACCTGCGCCAGTGTCCCTATAAGAAAATGAGGAATAGAACATCATAGTCTAGTTGATAATCAAGTTAATACAGTAAAAATGACAATTATACTACCAACCGTGACCCTAATTGCGTTGCTATATGTGTGGTATAAATACAGCTGAGTTGAGCTAACGTACTTGTGATTACCAGGTCACAAGTACATACTGTTGGGTGAAGTTAAGGCATTGCCTCTCCTCTCCTGAGACATGAAAGCTGGTATTATAGTCTAGCAGGAGGGGCCCTCAGATTTTGAGGTACCCCTACCCGAGTTAGAACAAAACACAACCATGTTTTTTCATATCCCCTATGTGTCCCATTACTGGCCATGTGGTGTACCGGGCAAATGCCCGGTGGGCCGGACCTACTTGTGGGCCGATCTAAAAAAAAATATATATATTTGGGGGCTAACGAACGGCCCATAGAGCAGGGACAGCGGCCCATTGGTCCATTTTCTAAACTGACACTGGGCTGGCCCAATCATATGTAGGCCCCACCCCTCCCTCTGTTAGTTTCATGTGTCATTTGCGTGGGCCGTTAGAGAGCCAAAAGTCAGTGGATGGAGAAAGATGGATAAGGACAAGTATAGTAAACCAAAGCGCAAGGGGGGCGCAGAGAAATTACGAGCTAAAAAGATTAAAAGTCTTGAGGCGGATGCTGCAACATGTGAAAAAATTACTGATATGTTTGCGCCAGGGGCTGCTTCAACGTCTACAGCCTCAGAACACCATGTTGAACACGAACTTGAAGGAGAGGTGGCTGGTGGCCATGGTGGCCGAGAGCAGGACAGGGAAGCCGAGGAGGGACAGAGACATGACAGGGCCGAGGAGGGACAGAGACATGACAGGGCCAAGGAGGGACAGAGACAAGACAGGGCCGAGGAGGGACAGAGACATGACAGGGCCGAGGAGGGACAGAGACATGACAGGGCCGAGGAGGGACAGAGACATGACAGGGCCGAGGAGGGACAGAGACATGACAGGGCCCTGGAGGGACAGAGACATGACAGGGCCGAGGAGGGACAGAGACATGACAGGGCCGAGGAGGGACAGAGACATGACAGGGCCCTGGAGGGACAGAGACATGACAGGGCCCTGGAGGGACAGAGACATGACAGGGCCGAGGAGGGACAGAGACATGACAGGGCCGAGGAGGGACAGAGACATGACAGGGCCGAGGAGGGACAGAGACATGACAGGGCCGAGGAGGGACAGAGACATGACAGGGCCGAGGAGGGACAGAGACATGACAGGGCCCTGGAGGGACAGAGACATGACAGGGCCCTGGAGGGACAGAGACATGACAGGGCCGAGGAAGGACAGAGTGAGCAGGAGGAGTGTGTAGTTGAAACGGTAAGGAAATATAGCTGAAAGCTAAAAAAGCTATAGCTAAATATGAATATGGGTGACGGCTATCTGCTGGCTAGAGCCAGCTAGCATTAGCTAGGTACAGCTAGCTAGCATTATCTAGCTACCCACCTCCCTGCCAAGCAAACCGGGTCGTAGCTAGCTTCGTTTGAGCTAGCTAGCGTTAACACTGTTTGTCTAGGCCAGCCAGATAACGTCAGTACTAGTAGTGCTAACGTTAGCACGTTAGCTTGGCAATTAGCACTAGCGCTATTACTAACGTTATCTATTCTGGCCTAGCCTAGCAGTGTTGCTGCTGCTGGGCTACTTAACGTTATATCTTCGAAGAAAAAGAGGAGCAGGCTAACGTTAGCTGTGTGTGGCCATGGTCCAAAATTAACCCTAGCCATTTACTAGCCAATGGCTGGCTGCTAAAAACCTATTGGTAATGGATAATTGACCAGCCAGTTGACTGGTAAGCCTAGCTCCTTTCAGGACTGTTACTAAGGGGCTAGGTTAAAAAAGTTCGTTTTGGATCCTTCTAGTACATTACTACTGTTATGCACACACTATAATATTGATTGAGGATCACATGTGAGACCAAGATAACATGCTAAATAATAATAAGAGCAAATTGGACACAGACACTGTCATTGACAAAGTGTCAGAGAAGAGTGAGCTACTGAGGAAACTTATAGTAAGTTGATATGAAATTGTTGTTATTATTATAAAATTATTCATAATAATGTAGCAGCTTTTTAGACTGAAGATGGTGTGATCATGTGACTCATTATTACCCCCCCTCCCCTGTCTCTCATAGGATGCCCGGCCCTAACTTGTGTGGTTCATTGTCCATTGTTGATGAGGGTATTCAGAGGGCCATGCAGCCTTTTCCACTAAGTAAGTATACAATACATGCAACTATGTTTTTATATTTTCTAGAATCTGTCATTTAATCATTTATAATTTAAAAATGATCATTGATCATGTCTCATCTCTCTCTCACTCCCCCCCTCTCTCTCTGTCAGGATATTATTGTTGAGGGTATCCAGAGGGTCATGCAGCCTTTTCCAGTAAAGATAAAGGTATTATGATCATGTAATTACCAGTACTGTGATCAACTCAATCAATTATAATGTCTCAGTCTCACCTTTCTCTCTGTCTCCCCTTTTCTCCCTCTCTCTCTATCAAAGGTTGCCCTCATTTGTTTGAAAAGAAGCACTTTGCTTTTAACTGGAGTGGACTTCACAGGCATCCTTTTTTATGTAAGTAGTGAGTTTACAATCTATGCAACTGCTTACATTTTCTAGAAGATATTGTTACTATCTGAATCTATAGTTTATCTCACTTATCGTGCCTCATCTCTCTTCCTCCCTCTTTCTCACTCAGGATGCCATTGTTGATGAGGGTATTCAGAGGTCCATGCAGCCTTTTTCCAGTAAGTAAGTATACAATTCATGCAACTCTGATCATCTGAATCTGTCATTTAATCATGTATGACTTATCATTGATCATGTCTCATCTCTCCCTCTCTCTCTCTCTCTCCCCCCCTCTCTCTCTCTATCTCTCTCTTTCTCTCTCTCTCTCTCTCTCTCTCTCTCTCTCTATCTCTCTCTTTCTCTCTCTCTCAGGAGATGCCATTATTGTTGAGGGTATCCAGAGGGCCATGCAGCCTTTATTACTAAGTAAGTATCAAATACATGCAACTATCTCTCTACATTGTTCTCAATTGAAGATACTGGACCAGTACTGTGATCATTTAACTCCATCAATTATCATTCTCACCTTTCTCTCTTTGTCTCTCCCTCTCACTCTTTTAAAGGTTGCCTTGTTTGAGGAGGAGATCTTTTCAGCCCAGTGGAGTTCACAGGCAACATTTTGAGTTACTTGTATACTTTGTACATATATTTCTATACTTACATTTGAATAATAATAATAATAATTTAATAAATAATTTGAAATTATACTTTGACTTCTATCAGAGCTTTTTCTTTGACAATTTCTTGTACTTCTACTGTAACTTACTTGAGTATGGAGATGGTGTACTCCACGGCCACGTCTGACCACCAGGGAGTCAAGAGTGAGTGAGTACACTCGTCCATTTGCACTGGTACACTTGTCCACGGAACTTACTCATCTTTGTAGTGGTTTGGGGAAATAGTACGGTGGTATTGCATATTTAAAGGGGCCGCAAGGATTTCGTACTGGTGGGTGGTGTCCGACCGATTGTGGTGGGCCGGTCTGGGCCAAAAATGCCAGGGCCGATTTTTTGTCCCAGTCCAGCCCTGTTCAGAAGGCTCTTAGGTCATTTGGAGAATTCACACATGCATCTGCTCGATTTGGGGACTCTATGTTGGGATCTAGGTCAAGTCCCTAAACGTGGGCTGCATCTCAATTGTGTATGGTGGCTTCCCCTCCTCATCTCCTTCATTGTACTTCATCTGTCCTGGTGAATATGAGATGAAAGGTCCTTGTGGGCAACATCAATGTTGCTTGAATCGATCCTTTGTTCCCATATCAGTTCTAAAAAAAAGGAGAAGAGATAAGCAGCAAGACTATTGAGACATAACCTAGTTTGTCTTTGTCAGATCCATTATTGTAAAGGAAGACAGTTTCCTGTCAGTCAGCCAGTTCAAAGTGAGCTCTCAACAGGAAGTTGCCATGCAACAGCTTAGTGATGCACTTCCTGATCATGTTGTTTTTTCTTATAAGGTAGGTTACAGCAAGGTCCATCATTTCAGTACAGGAAACAAACACGCAACAGACAACAAATACCAATTACAAAAAGACAAGAAAAAATAAAGTAAGTGAAAGCTACATATTATACTGTAAAATATGACTTAGAAACATAAATTCTTAATTGTACAGACTTAATTTTTGGTGCTGTGTTCACCTGAGTTTACCTGTTCTTAAGCGCATTTCAAATTCACTGAACTGTTATCTGTGTTCCTGCGAAAAATCTTCTCACAAATAACATAGTGGTTTTATGTTGTCTGAATCACCCCAACTTTTTGATTCTGTGGAATCTCCTTGAAACTTTATATAGTTCCCTGGAGGCAATTGATAAATCAAAGAAAAAAAGGACCTTTTGCACAATTAGGTCACTATAACTTCAGAATATTACTGAACTTTAGGTCAGAGACCCTATGGGAGGAACAGAGCTACTCTCATGGGTACACTGCAAAAAACATTAGTTAAAATACAAGACATAAACACTGAATTTGAGGAGAAATTACTTAATATCAGTGAAATTATCTGTCCATACATGCTCGGTGAAACATGCACTTCACGAAGTAATGCGCTTCCTCATCTGGTAGGGAGAGACCACGGATGTATTAAGAGAATAGAGAGACGGGGAGACAGTCTGGGTTTTAAGAGTAAACCTGCTAGCAGGTTTGGTTCCCAGAGTGAGTTACCATGGTAACGCTGTCAACTCTCTTCCTGGAACGGTTGACTCATGAGTTGTGTTCGGAATCGCTCCCTATTCACTATATAGTGCACTATACAGTGCATGTACCCTACATTTTCTCCGTTCCCTAGGTAGTTCACTACATGGTGATCCCTATATAGGGAATAGGGAGTGAGGGAACAAGGGAGCAGCAATCAGTGGAACTTAGTCTTAGGTGATCACAGGTTTTTGTGAGTCAGAGGACCCAAGATCGAGCCCATCGCGTGGCACGCGAATGTGGAAGCAGTACTGACGAGTAACGCAGCGACACTTGTTACTGTACTTATTTGGTGTTTGTATTGTAGAATGTTTTAACTGTTGTTTTCTATACAATTTACATGCTTAATTCTCTCTTTCTATGTGTTTGTGTATGTATGTTTTCAGAGCTGAAAGTCCAGGACCGCACCAACATGGATGACAACGACATGGAGGACTTGGAGGCGGACTGCATATCTGATGATTTAAAATTGCTGTTTGGGGACGCCACATCACAGGATAATATCCTAGACCGAGTATGGAAAGGTATGTTCTTTTCATGTTAGTTTGGTTGCTCAAATGGTTAGTTTACTGACAGTTCCCAGTATGTTACTTCCACCCCCTTGAGTGCTGATATCACTTAATGCCCCCCTTCTCTCTCTCTCTCTCTCAGCCTTGCAGGAGTTTGAAGAGGTTCTTCAGCCATTAGCTGGTCTCCCACAGGAGACCAAGTCATCTCTGTTTCTGCAGCTTCGTGAGGTTCTACAGGACAGGACGGACTTTCGGAAGCTTCTAGAACACGCGGTTAGAGACAATGTATCTGACAATGTAGTTGATACCAAACTTAAACCCTACACTCCAAGTTACAGTAAACAATGTGGCCAACGCGGTTCACAGCATTGGTCATTTGTTTGTGTGAGTGTGTGTGCATACATATGTGCACACTGCATGCACATAGAAGACTAGCATTCTTGAGGTGAGGAGACACTCCCCAAGGGGGCCCCAAAGAAATTCAGGGGAGGCACGGAGGGATGGTTAGAAGAGGGGGAAAAAAGGAAAACATTTTTTATTTTTGAATTTTCTATGGTTTTTATTAATGAAACGTGATTTTAAAGGTCAGAAAATCAAAATAAATAATGGGAGAGATGTATACTAAATTTGTGGATAGTGCAGAGAGAGCCTCCCCCCGCAGGCATGAATGTATACATATTGTGCAAAAACGTCATAACGTTAACTAGCAACAGGTGCCACCGAGCTAACTTAGCTGTGTAACGTTATGGGCTAGCTAACGCTGCCTTGCAAAATGGACAAATTTGGGGGGTTGGGGGGGCGCAGGTGTGTCACTGTTTTCAGAGGAGAGGCCCACATTGATGGAGTTTGGGAACCATTGTCCTCTAAGTTGTGACATTGTACTGTAACTGTACTGTAATAGGTGACAATAGCTGCCATGCGACCCTCTCCTAGTTACAGTATTCTACAAGCTCTTCAAGCTCTGCGAAATGAGGCATTAATAAGATACATTTCTCAAAATATTGACAAATTATTTCAAATTGTGTGTGTGTATGTGTGTGTGTGTGTGTACCAGGGTGGGACTGCTCATGAATCTGCTGTTGATCTGCTGGTCAGCTCCTTAGGAAGGTGAGAGACAATTCCACACTCACCGATGATGGCATCTTTCCAATGATGTCATCTCATCTCACCTCACCTCATCTTGTTTGCTATGACATCAAACTTCATCAGATATTAGTCCTCATTCCCTCTGAGTTAAGATTGTGTGTGTGTTGGCGTTTGGGCGTGCCTGTACATGGTTCCACAGAGTTACCGGATGTTGCTCTGGACATGCTGGCTATGTGCAGTCCTGAAGACCTCCATGCCCTCAACATCCTGGTCAGTCTGCTCATCATTATTATAGTGGCACAGAGTTAAATGGTAAATGGACTGCACTTATATAGTGCTTTTCCACCTCAGCGGCACTCAAAGCGCTTTACAATGGCCTCTCATTCACGGTAGCTGCCATGCAAGGTGCTAACCTGCTCATTGGGAGCAATTTGGGGTTAGGTGTCCTGCTCAAGGACACTTCGACATGTGGACAGTCGGAGCTGGGATTCGAACCGCTGACCCTTCGATCACTGAACGACCCGCTCTACCAACTGAGCTACAGCCGCCCCCAGTTACTCCTGTTCCAAACCTTATTCCCATGGTTATCTTTGTAATGCACATTGCTATTGCATTTATAAGATTAGAAGGATATCAGTTATTTTCTATGCTTTCCTCTACCTTCCTTCTTTACGCTCTCTGCCATAGGTGAGCAGAAGGAAGACCGGTAGAGAGACTGACCGTGAGCCGGTCTCTCTGGAGTTCCTGCCCCGTCCCCTGCAGGACGGGGGGAAGTTCAACTGGGCGACGCAGTTCCTCTGCTCGTCCACTGAAACACTGCGAGACATGGACACCCTGTGGGTGGAGACCGGAGTCCACCCAGGAGTGTTGCTATTGGTCCTGTGCATCGCTGTCCAAGGACTGGCCTCTGTGTGTGCTTGTGCATTGCGTGTGTAGACGTATGTGAAGGCTTAAAAATATATATATTATTACTGGCCTATTACTATTCCTTGCATGTTTCAGATTCTTATTTTCTTTTTTTTGACATTTAGAAATATTAGACATGATAGACATACAGATGAAAAGCTGACCATGGTGTGTGGTTTGGTGTAGCATATGAAGTTCTGCTTATTCATATTAATTTCTGCTTCTCTCGAATGTATTATCCAACACATCTTTCTGAGCCCAGTAACAACATTACTTGTCTCAAAACTTGTCAGAAATGAATAACAGTCAGCAAATTGACACCCGACAAAGCATGTTCCAGCGCAGACTGTAGACATGGCATCCTGCCCTTCCGACGTGTACAGTATGAACACACTGTACCCGGCAATGTTCAGGCCGTGTGTGAAAGAGAGAATCCATCCACACCTAGAACTCGCACTGACAGATAGTCTGACACCGCACCACACATAGTAAATTACACACGCGTGTGTTACAGTATATTCAGTATGTGTTACATTGCATTCAAATCATTTAGCAGACACTTTTATCCAAAGTGACTTATTACAATAATTGCATTTAATGGAGATACTGTAGTAAACATACTACTACTCGTACTACTGGAGGGGAAATGGGTGGGGAGAGAGAGAGAGTGAAATAAAGTTTGATTCAAATGCAACTTTGTGATGTTGAATAAATGTAGTCATTCTGTTAAGTGCGCCCATCTGTGTTATGATGAATGATATGGTCAGACTAGGCTGCTCCTGCAGCTGTTGGCTGTCATGACTGAACAATGAATTCGTACATTTTCAACGATGATCACATGAATGAGAAATGGGTAATTTTCAATAGTATACAGTAGGGTGCTCCTACATCCATAGCTCTGGTCTCCAAACGGTCTTCATCAAAACTATGTTTTAGTTGGGTTCGCGGCTATTCAGGGACTGAGTTGGGCCTAATATTAACGGAACGAGTAGCCAAACCGTTTCGTCAGCACTTTGAGGTTGTGTCTCAAAGTAGGCTACTTTATGAACAGAATAACAGGACCCGGGGGCTTTAATCGGCCACACGACACCGCTCTCTCTCATGGGATCATGGGCTGTGCACTCGGGGGTCAGGAGCGCATGCGCGCCTCTGTCTTGGGCTCCTTTCAAATCCTACTGGCCTACGAGTAGTCTTCAAAATAACAAAACACCCTTGAATATGAATGATTCATAGAGAGCGATTACTCTTTATTTAATTTCGCCAATAATGCCTATCCATCTCTATCGAAAACGTGGACAATTAACGACTGGATTTAACGGACTGATTCCGATCAGCCTTTTAAGCGCACCTATTTAATTCTGAATGTGGGGGTGTATAAGGGGTATCGTTGGGTCTCAAGCAAAAAGAAAATAGCTTAAATCTATTTAAATCTAGTATACATTTATTTCAATTAGCTGGCCGCCTGGACTAGCCGTCAAGTCAGTGTTGCCGCTGTGACGTGTACACGTTACGCCGTAGTGCCCGTGATGTCACAGACCGGATAGAATTATATCCGGTCTGTGACATCACGGGCACTACGGCGTAACGTGCACACGTCACAGCGGCAAGGTACATATCCTGCTGTAACAAGTGGACAAGCCTCAGTGCGGTGTTTGCGATGAGAGGAACATGTTGTTAAGATCTATCTTTGCCAATATGTTCGCTAGTGAAATAATTGATCTTTTTAGAACCCGAGAGAGGGTGCCAATTTCAAGTAGACCTGTAAACCAAGGTCCTGAGGCGACGTGCTTTCAGACCCGGTTCCTGGAACTTGAGGTGACACACCTCTTCACGGGAGTTTTGATTGTGCTCTATGTGACCCTGATCGCGCTTTGGATATTAGCAATCATCAAAAGTCATTTTATTTTTTGGAATCCCAAAAGGGCCAGGCTGGACAGAGTGACAGCCCGGTGCATGCATGCATGCGAGCCATTGGGACTGCATGCGAAGATGCATGCGAGCCATTGGGACTGTCCAGGACAAGACGATCCAGGTTCTGACTCCTATGATCCGGGGGGCTGTGGACAAGACCTGGTGTCTGAGATGAGTTCATTTGACACGGCCCCGTCTGTCACCGGCTCATTTGACACGGCCCCGTCCTCCTCCAAGTTCTCTCTGCGTCGGAGGCTCTTTCGCAAGAAGTGGGAGGGAGTCTTTCAAGGGGCGGCCATTTCCACCTCGGACTCTATGGTTAAGAGGGCTCCTGACACAGCTCCATCCGTCACAGCTCCATCTGTCAGTCCACCACTTTCCATGACCAGGACCAGTAGAGGACACAGCCCCGCTAGCGCCTTATCCACCCCCATGGCATCTAGTGGTGTGGTGGTAAAGGACCAATCTGAGCCGGACACTCCACGATCACCCAAGGTCCACTGGAGACGAGATCTGGAGCTCTCTCGGCGTCAGAGGCTCATTTGTAAGGAGTGGGAAGAAGTCTGTGAAGGAGCGACCACTTCTACCTCGGACTCTCTTATGAAGAGGACACCTGACACAGCCCTGTCTGTCACAGCTCCATCTGTCAGTCCAACACTCTCCATGACTAGGACCAGTAGAGGACACAGCCCCGCTAGCCACCTATCCACGAACAAGGTGTGTAGTGGTGTGTTGGTAAAGGGACAATCTGGGCTGGACGTTCCACGATCGCCCACGGCCCACTGGAGACGAGATCTGGAGCTCTCTCTGCGTCAGAGACTCTTTCGCAAGAAGTGGGAGGGAGTCTTTCAAGGGGCGGCCATTTCCACCTCGGACTCTATGGTTAAGAGGGCTCCTGACACAGCTCCATCTGACACAGCTCCATCTGTCAGTCCACCACTTTCCATGACCAGGACCAGTACAGGAGACAGCCCCGCTAGCGCCTTATCCACCCCCATGGCATCTAGTGGGGTGCTGGTAAAGGGACAATCTGAGCCGGACACTCCACAATCACCCGAGCCCCACTGGAGATGCAATCTGGAGCTCTCTCGGCGTCGGAGGCTCATTTGTAAGGAGTGGGAAGAAGTCTGTGAAGGAGCGACCACTTCTACCTCGGACTCTCTTATGAAGAGGACACCTGACACAGCCTCGTCTGTCACAGGTCCATCGGACCCAGTCCCTTCTATCACAGCTCCATCTGTTAGACCACCATTCGCGATCACCACCCCCATGGTGTCTAGTGGGGTGCTGGTAAAGGGACAATCTGACGCGGACGTTCCACGATCACCCAAGCCCCACTGGAGGCGAGGTCCGGATCTGACTGTCCGTCGGAGGCGCATCCGTGGGCTGTGGAGACGAGCCATCCTGATGGTCCGCATCATTGGGATGCTGCTGCCGGACAGGCTGAAGGAGGTGGCTCGCAGTGAAGAGTCCCGTCAGCACATGTCACCTGATTGTGTCCAAGACCCGCTTGTCAGAGCGAGTTGCCCCTTTGTTCAAGCGTTCAAAAGAAAGCTTGCAATCTTTGAACATGGGCTACCGGCTCTGAACCAGGAAAAATCCAAGGTCACATCCTGCTGTGCTGCGCCCAGGAAGAGACGGGAGTGGATGGAAGTATACCAGCCGTGCATGTTTTGAGCATGGATTGAGAAAACTAGGCTTTAGGCACAAACTTCTATAGTTGATCAGATGGTGGGGAACAGGCCACAATTAAAGACTGTTTTCAAAGCAGTCAGCTTGTCACAGAGGTGCCAGGTGGTGTAGACTGGTGAGGAGGACTGCCAGGTGGTATAGACTGGAGAGGAGGGCTTGGTTTGGCTACACCCTTCCATCCTGCCAGGCCAAACTGCCCTCTGTGGAGCTCTCGTCTTCAACTCAAAGCTCATTGAAGAGCCGGGGTTCCAACCAACACCCTCTCAGATAATACATCTCAGTCCTAATCTATAAACACTATTGTATGGTATAGTGATGCATCTCATCAGGTGGTCTCTGGACAGTGTGTTGTGTTCTCCAGGTGTACTTCCTGTGCTCTCCCGCCGAGAGGGACTGCATCACTGCTACATCACACACCTGACCTCTGACCTTCTCATCCTGGGACTGCATCACTGCTACATCACACACCTGACCTCTGACCTTCTCATCCTGGGACTGCATCACTGCTACATCACACACCTGACCTCTGACCTTCTCATCCTGGGACTGCATGGTGTACACATCGTCTTTTTGTTACTCGGTTAATCAATGTACATATAATACTCCATCTGCCTTGCCTTTTTTTCTATACATGAGCACAATAAAAAATAAATATGAAAAATAAAGTATATCCACAACATTGGTCTGTGGTGTTTTTCCTCAAGCACTCATTCAATCACAGACAGACAGGAGCCGGCGTTAAAGAAAAGAAGCACTTAAGAATGTTTATTTTTTCAACAACTGGCCAAGATACTCAGTAGAACAACATTAGAATACAGCCATTTGTAACAGGACGGAAATACTTGGATTACAGTGTAACAAACGTACAAACAAGCGTTTGGAAAAATCTCTACCGGCTATTTTTGTCAGATGACACAAACTGGCGAGTCTCTCGGCATCATTTGGTCACTAGAAAAGCAGGTCTCTGCACTCGAGGTCCTCGGGATCAACTGCTTGTGCAGCCAAAGCCTTGATTATTACCACAGGCTGCAGGCCTGTCGCTTCACTCAACAGCCATTCTGGGGAGCAGGAAGGGGATTCTCTCAGTGTAACGACACCCTGGCCCGTCTCAGTAGCCACATGGCCGGGCCCTTCTTATAAACGGACTCCGGGAAGGCCGAAATAAATGCATTTTTATTTGCATAATACAACTAGGTTCACTTCTTAATGTGGCCATCAGAAGCTGTTATGCCAACGTCATAGTGAAGCTAGCATGCTAGGCTATACAATACAAAAATAAATGATTGAAGGTAAAATGCACAAAGCCAGCCAATTTACTGACCCCTGTGGAATGGATTCATAGAAACACGATGCCCTTCTGGTACGAACATGGAATACAGTCCTGAGACTATTCTGGTTCACACCAGCTGACCATGCAAATCACACTCAACTACTTAACAGTAAACATCCCTTGTGGGTCCACACTTCCTGTGTGAAGCAGCATTAAAAGCAGCAGGAGAAGAAGAAACGCGGGCGGGGGACCTCCATTCAAGTTTGCATTAAACGTTGCCAGTGGCTGCACTGGTTGGCCCTCCTCCACACCCCTCAGCAGATGGGCTGGCTGTAGTGGACCGGCACCCCTCGCTCGCTCCTCTTTATCTCCTTCATTAGGACGGCGGCGCACGCCGACGCTGTGACCTGCGGGAGGGGGAGGGGGAGGAGGGGGGGCAAGGTCGGGGGGTTAAGCAGAGTGGGAGGGGACCAGGAGGTGCGGGAACTTTGACCCTGAACACTTTCAGGACTAGGAGGAGACAGAGAGAGGGTTAAGTAATGGAGATTCTCTGGAGTGAAGGTCATGGTGTGAAGGTCATGGTGTGAAGGTCATGGTGTGAAGGTCATGGTGTGAAGGTCATGGTGTGAAGGTCATGGTGGTGCAGGAGAGTGTGAGTAGTTGCTCAGTCTACTACAGTCTGAAACCCTCACCCAAGCCCTAACCCTATAACCCTAACCCTCACCCTATAACCCTAACCCTAACCCTATAACCCTAACCCTAAAACCCTAACCCTAACCCTATAACCCTAACCCTCACCCTAACCCTAGCCTACTACAGTCTGAAACCCTCACCCAAGCCAAGGACAGAATGAAAACATTATCCAGTCACTAAACAGTGAAAAGAAGCCAGAGGATTGAGCTGAACACAGAGGATTGAGCTGAACACAGAGGATTGAGCTGAACACAGAGGATTGAGCTGAACACAGAGGATTGAGCTGAACACAGAGGATTGAGCTGAACACAGAGGATTGAGCTGAACACAGAGGATTGAGCTGAACACAGAGGATTGAGCTGAACACAGAGGATTGAGCTGAAGACAGAGGTTGAGCTGAACACAGAGGATTGAGCTGAACACAGAGGCTTGAGCTGAACACAGAGGATTGAGCTGAACACAGAGGATTGAGCTGAACACAGAGGATTGAGCTGAACACAGAGGCAAACAAAGCCGGTAGTGTGCGATATGGGAAATCAGACCTGGGTATTGTATTATTTACAAATACTACTGAAATGCCCCTAGACTAATGAAACTACCCCTAGACTAATGAAACTGCCCCTAGACTAATGAAACTGCCCCTAGACTAATGAAACTGCCCCCAGGTCTGCAGACAGAGGGGTTAGATGCAAGCGGAGGCAGTGGTCATGGAGACGGTCAGAGGGGTGAAGACCACGGGGTCCTGGTAAGGGTCGGGCTGGGGGGGGGAGAAGGGGGCGGGGGGGGAGAAGGGGGTGGCGGGGGGGGAGAAGGGGGTGGCGGGGGGGGAGAGGAGCACGTAGGTGGCGGAGGAGGAGTGGGAGTGGGAGTGCCAGATCTCCTTCCTGAGGATTGAGCTCAACACGATGGCTGCGACCTGGGGGGGAGGGAGAGAGACGGAGGGTCATGGAGGAGGAGAGGAGGGATGGGGGGAGGAGGGAGAGAGACAGAGGGTCATGGAGGAGGAGAGGAGGGATGGGAGGAGGGAGAGAGACGGAGGGTCATGGAGGAGGAGAGGAGGGGTGGGGGGGGGGAGAGAGACGGAGGGTCATGGAGGAGGAGAGGAGGGATGGGGGGAGGAGGGAGAGAGACGGAGGGTCATGGAGGAGGAGAGGAGGGGTGGGGGGGGGAGGGAGAGAGACGGAGGGTCATGGAGGAGGACAGGAGGGGTGGGAGGAGGAGGAAGAGGAGGTGACAGACAGAGAGAGCAAGGGGGAGGAGGAGGAAGAGGAGGTGACAGACAGAGAGAGCAAGGAGAGATTGATTGATGGAGAGAGGACAAACGGATAGGAGATAGAGGTGATGGACAGAGAGAGCGAGAGGAGAGAGATGGAGGGAGGGAGAACAGAACGGAGGAGGAGGAGACGGACAGAAAGAGCAAGGAGAGAGAGAGAGATGGAGGGAGAGAGAGATGGAGAGAGAGAGAGATGGAGAGAGAGAGAGATGGAGGGGGAAAGAGGCAAGGAGGGAGACAGAAAGGGAGCGAGGGAAGAAAGTCATTAGATGAGGAGGTGAGATGTAAGCGACACACAGGTAGGTAGGGGTCACAGGTCATCACACACAGGTAGGTAGGGGTCACAGGTCATCACACACAGGTAGGTAGGGGTCATCACACACAGGTAGGTCGGGGTCACAGGTCATCACACACAGGTAGGTAGGGGTCATCACACACAGGTAGGTAGGGGTCACAGGTCATCACACACAGGTAGGTAGGGGTCACAGGTCATCACACACAGGTAGGTAGGGGTCAGCACACAGCAGAGGAGAGGAGAAGGGGGAACAAAGAGATGTTAACAATCTTGAGGTTTGGAGTTGATGTCTCTCGTCCGGGCGTCTGTAGCTCAGGAGGTAGAGCGGGTGATCGTAGGGTCGGCGGTTCGAATCCCGGCTCCTCCTGACCACATGTCGAAGTGCCCTTTTGAACCCCAAATTGCTCCCAGTGAGCAGGCTGGCACCTTGCATCTTGCAGCTGCCGCCATTGATGTGTGTGTGAGTGGGTGAATGAGAGGCCTTCGCTGTAAAGCGCTTTGGGTAAACGTGCTCTATAAGTGCCGTCCATTTAGCATTTCCATCTGCTCTGCTCCTCACTGGTTCTTTACACCATTTACCATTATTTAACCACCTGGTGCCTTCCAAACTGACTTTCCCTCTCTTTCTCTCTCTCCCTCTCTCTCTCTCCCTCTATCTCTCTCTCTCCCTCCCTCTATCTCTCTCTCTCTCCCTCTATCTCTCTCTCTCCATCTCTCTCTCCCTCTCTCTATCTCTCTCTCTCCCTCTCTCCTCCATCTGCTCCATAGTGAACAGGTCAGTAGTTCATAGTGAACAAGGTCAGTAGTTCATAGTGAACAGGTCAGTAGTGTTCAGAGCTGTGTGTTGTACCGTGGCTCTAACAGACAGTGTGGAGTGGTTTATAGTGTGCAGTACGGTGCTGGGTGTTCGGTTGCCACCAGGGGGCAGTAAAGTACAGCAGTGTCACCGGTGGAATGGGTCCTCTGTGATTGACCCAAGGAAGCTAGGAGCCGTGGGCAGGCTCAAGGAAGCTAGGAGCCGTGGGCGGGCTCAAGGAAGCTAGGAGCAGTGGGCAGGCTCAAGGAGCTAGGAGCTAGGAGCAGTGGGCAGGCTCAAGGAAGCTAGGAGCAGTGGGCAGGCTCAAGGAAGCTAGGAGCCATGGGCAGGCTCAAGGAAGCTAGGAGCCGTGGGCGGGCTCAAGGAAGCTAGGAGCAGTGGGCGGGCTCAAGGAAGCTAGGAGCAGTGGGCAGGCTCAAGGAAGCTAGGAGCAGTGGGCAGGCTCAAGGAAGCTAGGAGCCGTGGGCACGCTCAAGGAAGCTAGGAGCAGTGGGCAGGCTCAAGGAAGCTAGGAGCAGTGGGCAGGCTCAAGGAAGCTAGGAGCAGTGGGCGGGCTCAAGGAAGCTAGGAGCCGTGGGCAGGCTCAAGGAAGCTAGGAGCCGTGGGCGGGCTCAAGGAAGCTAGGAGCAGTGGGCGGGCTCAAGGAAGCTAGGAGCAGTGGGCGGGCTCAAGGAAGCTAGGAGCAGTGGGCGGGCTCAAGGAAGCTAGGAGCAGTGGGCACGCTCAAGGAAGCTAGGAGCAGTGGGCAGGCTCAAGGAAGCTAGGAGCAGTGGGCAGGCTCAAGGAAGCTAGGAGAAGTGGGCACGCTCAAGGACACTCCGACATGCTGCTGGGAGCTGCCATCGAACCGGGAACCTTCCACTCAGCAGACGGCTGCTCTACCTCCTGAGCTACTGTGTGTTTGTGTGTGCGCGTGTGTGTGTGTGTGTTCTATTGTGCTACTACACTAGTATAGTGCGTAGTGTATAGTATGGAAGTGCGTAGTGTATAGTATGGAAGTGGGCCCACCAGCAGGGCAGCCGTGCCCAGGAACAGACCCATCACCAGGGGGGCTTTCTCCTGGAACAGGTTCATGATGACCGTGGGACAGGCCTAGAGGAGAGGAGAGGAGGAGAGAGGAGAGGAGAGGAGAGGAGAGGAGAGGAGAGGAGAGGAGAGGAGAGGAGAGGAGAGGAGAGGAGAGGAGAGGAGAGGAGAGGAGGTTAAAGTATTAGGAGAGTTATTCTGTAATCTTCCATGTTGAATTTTAATTCATATAATAATAATTAAGGTGCAGTCTGTTTACTCTGAGAGTTAGAATTGAGTTTTTTCATCTATATCTGGTGAACCATTTAGAGAAATAGATATTTAATCACAACTGAAGGCATCGTTGGTCATCCATTTTGTTGTCTTATGTGGTATAGAGAAGACAGACCTACTGTAGTTAAGTGTGACTAATACAGCTACAGTCATTCTGAGTATAAATCCTTGAAAGTAGTTGGCTGACAGTTCATATTATTGTACTCACAGGTACAGTGAAGAGAGTTTATATTATTATACTCACAGGTATAGTGAAGAGAGTTTATATTATTATACTCACAGGTACAGTGAAGAGAGTTTATATTATTATACTCACAGGTACAGTGAAGAGAGTTTATATTATTATACTCACAGGTATAGTGAAGTGAGTTTATATTATTATACTCACAGGTATAGTGAAGAGAGTTTATATTATTATACTCACAGGTATAGTGAAGAGAGTTTATATTATTATACTCACAGGTATAGTGAAGAGAGTTTATATTATTATACTCACAGGTATAGTGAAGAGAGTTTATATTATTATACTCACAGGTATAGTGAAGTGAGGTCATATTATTATATTATTATACTCACAGGTATAGTGAAGTGAGGTCATATTATTATATTATTATACTCACAGGTATAGTGAAGTGAGGTCATATTATTATATTATTATACTCACAGGTATAGTGAAGAGTTTATATTATTATACTCACAGGTATAGTGAAGTGAGTTTATATTATTATACTCACAGGTATAGTGAAGTGAGTTTATATTATTATACTCACAGGTATAGTGAAGAGAGTTTATATTATTATACTCACAGGTATAGTGAAGTGAGTTTATATTATTATATTATTATACTCACAGGTATAGTGAAGTGAGGTCATATTATTATATTATTATACTCACAGGTATAGTGAGTTTATATTATTATACTCACAGGTATAGTGAGGTCATATTAGTATACTCACAGGTATAGTGAGGTCATATTAGTATACTCACAGGTATAGTGAGGTCATATTAGTATACTCACAGGTATAGTGAGGTCATATTAGTATACTCACAGGTATAGTGAGGTCATATTAGTATACTCACAGGCATGGTGAAGGTCTCCAGAAAGCTATGGTTAGGACACGTCTTTTTCACTAGGATGTCCAACGCACCCACCAGTCCACAGCACCGCAGCTATAACACAAGAGACAGAGAGAGAGACAGAGAGATAAAGAGAGAGATAGACAGAGAGAGAGAGAAAGAGAGAGAGAGAAAGAGAGAGAGAGAAAGAGAGAGAAAAAGAGAGAGAGAAAGAGAGGCAGAAGATGTCAGGCAGTGAGTGAGTGCGTGCGTGAGTGAGTGAGTGAGTGAGTGAGTGAGTGCGTGAGTGAGTGAGTGAGTGAGTGAGTGAGTGAGTGAGTGCGTGAGTGAGTGAGTGCGTGAGTGAGTGAGTGAGTGAGTGAGTGAGTGAGTGAGTGAGTGAGTGCGTGAGTGCGTGCGTGAGTGAGTGAGTGAGTGAGTGAGTGAGTGAGTGAGTGAGTGAGTGCGTGCGAGTGTGTGTGTGTGTGAGTGAGTGCGTGCGTGAGAGTGCGTGCGTGAGTGCGTGCGAGTGCGTGCGTGAGTGCGTGCGAGTGCGAGTGTGTGTGTGCGTGCGTGCGTGCGTGCGTGCGTGCGTGCGAGCGAGCGAGTGCGTGAGTGAGTGAGTGCGTGCGTGAGTGAGTGAGTGAGTGCGTTCACCGTATTGTGGAAGATGGTCAGCGTGACGGCCATCGCCGGGTCTCCTTTGTCCACATAGTGAGCGTAGACCGACGCGTAGAACATGGCCAGACGCCCGCTGACCTGCACGGAGGAACACACAGTCCAGTTAAACACACAGTCCAGTTAAACACACAGTCCAGTTAAACACACAGTCCAGTTAAACACACAACAAGTGTCCTTCACAGTCACATCAGCCGTTTGTGTGTACCTTGTCAAATTTGTAAAGTATGGCGCAAATGAATTCTTTAATGTGTTTTAATATGTTTATCAGTATACTGCACTGTAACTTTTATTCCTGTATTCTATTTGTCCTGCTTTTTGTTTTAAATGTCTATAATGACTTGCTTTTTGTTTTAATGCTTTTAATTTGTCCTGCCTTTTGTTTTAAATGTCTATAATGTCTTGCTTTTTGTTTTAATGCTTTTAATTTGTCCTGCCTTTTGTTTTAAATGTCTATAATGTCTTGCTTTTTGTTTTAATGCTTTTAATGTCTCATGTAAAGCACCTTGAATTGCCCTGTGGCTGAAATGTGCTATATAAATAAACTTGCCTTGCCTTGAATGCATTTTTAAACTGGACTACACTTAATTTAAATTTCCTCAACTTAACGCACACTTACTCCGAATGATTTATATTTTTAGTTGAAGGACAATCGCAGCTACATTTGCCATCAATAGTTTGGTCACTACCATTCAGCTTATAAATAGATCTACAAACACAAAAGTTATAAAGACTATTTTTTTCTGCCCTCACAAATGTTGGTAAAACACCCCCTAAATGATAGTGATGAATTGTTTTGTCAATATGAAGGTTGTTCATCAAAGTCTTGGTTATGCAATGATGTAAAACATATTTAGAACATCCTAGATCTAAATAGCTCCCAAAAAAAAAGTTTAGTCACAACAGTTCCCAAATTTAGCAGGCTAATTAGCAGCCAATCAGAATATTCATTACCCAGACCACACCCCTACCACACCCCATGATCTGTCACAATGGGCCATCATCTTGGACAAAGGACAGTAACAGCCTGTCACCTGTCTGCCTGTGACTCACACACCCAGAGCCATGCAGAAGACATGAATAAAATGTTTTATTTATCTAAAAATTCAAACATATAACCACTGTTGTCCATCAAGTGAATGTATTTGGTACACTAACAGTTAACATGTCTTGTTGTAGGCTATTTGCACGGGCACCAGGATATATGGAAGCACAAACACGCAGCACTTTGTCAGAGAAGCACGCTGAAAAGAAACGCACACACCCTTCTGACACATCAGAGCCTGCATCATCAGACAAACACAATAATACAACAATAACAATGCGCACAAACACACCTTCCTGTGCAAACCTGGGCATTTATAAAAACCAAACTTGACGGGAGAATGGCATAAAGGTGAAACCCGAGAAACAAATTGACACCATTTGAACATAACAAATTGACACCAACAATGAATATATCTGATATTGCTAAATAACCCCTCAAATATGTTGCACAGTGCAATCGGGAGAAATACTCAAGTGCTCAAAAACTGCTCAAAAACTGTTGTGAATGACTTGAGTTGCCTTTATATTTGTTTTGTTCCCTCTCACACGGCCTCACCCTCCTCACCTTCCTCACCTCTCACACGGCCTCACCCTCCTCACCTCTCACACGGCCTCACCCTCCTCACCCTCCTCACCTCTCACACGGCCTCACCCTCCTCACCTCTCACACGGCCTCACCCTCCTCACCTCTCACACGGCCTCACCCTCCTCACCTCTCACACGGCCTCACCCTCCTCACCTCTCACACGGCCTCACCCTCCTCACCTCTCACACGGCCTCACCCTCCTCACCTCTCACACGGCCTCACCCTCCTCACCTCTCACACGGCCTCACCCTCCTCACCCTCCTCACCTCTCACACGGCCTCACCCTCCTCACCTCTCACACGGCCTCACCCTCCTCACCTTCCTCACCTCTCACACGGCCTCACCTTCCTCACCTTCCTCACCTCTCACACGGCCTCACCCTCCTCACCTCTCACATGGCCTCACCCTCCTCACCTCTCACACGGCCTCACCCTCCTCACCTTCCTCACCTCTCACACGGCCTCACCCTCCTCACCTCTCACACGGCCTCACCCTCCTCACCTTCCTCACCTCTCACACGGCCTCACCCTCCTCACCTTCCTCACCTCTCACACGGCCTCACCCTCCTCACCTCTCACACGGCCTCACCCTCCTCACCCTCCTCACCTCTCACACGGCCTCACCCTCCTCACCCTCCTCACCTTCCTCACCTCTCACACGGCCTCACCCTCCTCACCTCTCACACGGCCTCACCCTCCTCACCTCTCACACGGCCTCACCCTCCTCACCCTCCTCACCTCTCACACGGCCTCACCCTCCTCACCTCTCACACGGCCTCACCCTCCTCACCCTCCTCACCTCTCACACGGCCTCACCCTCCTCACCCTCCTCACCTCTCACACGGCCTCACCCTCCTCACCCTCCTCACCCTCCTCACCTCTCACACGGCCTCACCCTCCTCACCCTCCTCACCCTCCTCACCCTCCTCACCTCTCACACGGCCTCACCCTCCTCACCTCTCACACGGCCTCACCCTCCTCACCTCTCACACGGCCTCACCCTCCTCACCCTCCTAACTCTCTACATATTCCAGAGGGAAGCAAAAAAACAGTAATCACTGTGTCAACAACATTGACACATGCAGTTTATGACTGTTTCCATATCTACAGTATATGTATTTATGATAGTATATTACAGTAATCCACATAAAAAATGCTGTGTGTAGGATCTGCCTCTAGGGGGAGCTCTTGAACACCAGACCATCAGACTACATCTATATTGTATATAGAATTATATGGCTGGTCACAAATTATTCAATCCTATTCATTTATCACCAATATCTCTGGGAAAAGCTAAAATTGCTCTCTCATACAATTGTGCTGCTGGATTAAGGTTTTTATTCTTTAGGAATTAAGACTGCTTTTACAGTAGGTATGATGTGAAGTTTCTTTATGAATTAAGACTGCAGTTAGGTATGAAGTGAAGTTTCTTTATGAATTAAGACTGCAGTTAGGTATGAAGTTATGTTTCTTTATGAATTCAAACTGCAGTTAGGTATGAAGTTATGTTTCTTTATGAATTCAAACTGCAGTTAGGTATGAAGTTATGTTTATTTATTGAATTGATGTTGAATTTAAGTTAAAGTTTCTTTAAGACTGCAGTTAGGTATGACGTTATGTTTCTAATATTGGTAGGTTGTCACACACAGCAGTTTGCCAGATGTGGCTCAGGAGTGAAAAATTCTCCCCATCCATTGTCAATGCTGGGGGGGTGAAATGGACATATCTCGACGTAGGAATGTCACAGAGACAAGGAGTTTGGATATAAAGCTATCGACCTAATGAATGCAGCAATACCAAACATTACTACTCGCACGTGCACATGCACAGAGCCACAAAATGCATTAATTGGCGGAGGTCTGTGCTCTCTCAAGCACCATCTCGTTTCTGTTAAAGCAGAGGGCTGAGCATCTTCTTGTCAACAAATGTACACCTCTCTTTTTCAGACACAAGAGGGAGTCAGAGTGTAGGGAATACGCCATTTCCTGTTTGTTCAAAGACAGCTCTTTGAGCTGCAGGAATCAGGAAATTAAGTTGACCATCTTTTGAATAAAGGCTCAAAACAAGTGTCAAAGACATTTTAGAGGACTATTTCGTAAATATGTTTGTGACAACCTTGGTAGCATGATCATTGATTGATTACTGCATGATTTAATGATGGATTATTAGAAAACAAGAAATATTGACCTGTAGGTCTACTGTATGTTACACCTTCAGAACTAGATACTGTACAGTGGCACTTGGAAGTGTCCCCCATCCCCAACCCACGTTGACCTTTTACATACCAACAAACCTGTGAGAAGGTATACATTTAACAGAATCAAAATTGACTGTGAAAACATATAAAATGTTATTGTACAGTAGGCTATATCAGTTGCACTTACTTTTTTTTTCTCTTGTCTTCAGTCGTATACCGTCTTGGTTGCTTCTGTGTGTGTTTCCTGTACTGAAGTGATTGTCTACCTGCGCCAGTGTCCCTATAAGAAAATGAGGAATAGAACATCATAGTCTAGTTGATAATCAAGTTAATACAGTAAAAATGACAATTATACTACCAACCGTGACCCTAATTGCGTTGCTATATGTGTGGTATAAATACAGCTGAGTTGAGCTAACGTACTTGTGATTACCAGGTCAGAGTACAGCTACTGTTGGGTGAAGTTAAGGCATTGCCTCTCCTCTCCTTCTGAGACATGAAAGCTGGTATTATAGTCTAGCAGGAGGGGCCCTCAGATTTTGAGGTACCCCTACCCGAGTTAGAACAAAACACAACCATGTTTTTTCATATCCCCTATGTGTCCCATTAATGCAATTATTGTTAGTCGCTTTGGATAAAAGCGTCTGCTAAATGACTGTAATGTAAATTAATGAGATGGGTTGTGGAACTTTAGTTTTGTGGGAAATACGTTTTTTGGCCTATTCTTTAGACCTACCCTAATATCTGAAAAAGAGCCAAATTAGGCCTGTCTGGATAGGAGTGAGGTGACAAAAAGCCCATAATTGCATAATGCTCACTCAAATTTGCATCAACTTTGCTGTGGTATTAGGGCAGCGGAAGGATTGGATGCAATGCGCCAAACATTAGTGGGGTGAACAGACGGCCTGGTAGTCCGTTTCTTTGTTTTCACATGATCATTTATTATACGACGTCTTTAAAAGCATCACTGCTCACAGTGGACTTTCGATTGGTCTGAATACAACTCGTCAGTTGTTGTTTCTTCTGTCAAAGAAACACAAGAACAGACAATGTAACGTTATATATCCTATGTAGTAGTGTTAGTTAGTGAAGTTAGCTGCTAGCTTTCTGTTGCACCTGTGCTTAACTATCAGCTGGTATGAGGTTGCTTAGCTATGATAAACATTGCTATTGGGCACATTGTTATTGTAAACAGGTTTCTGTAATAGCAAACATCCTAAATCCCAGCAAACATGCGGACGTTGAAACAACGTTAATATGACGTAATTTTTCGACGCCGAAAAACGGTCCCTGGACGGTGCAGAACGTAGGTTGAAATGACGTCATTTCCAGGACGTCATCTCGACGTCGGAACTTCGACGTCCAATTCTAGTCCAAATGTGGTCGTTCCTACGTCAAGGTGACGTCAAAATGACCTCTGCTTCTAGTCCAAATGTGGTCGTTTCTACGTCAAGGTGACGTCAAGATGACCTCTGCTTCTAGTCCAAATGTGGTCATTTGTACGTCTATTCTACATCCAGGTGACATCAACATGACCTCTGCTTCTAGTCCAAATGTGGTCGTTTCTACGTCTATTCTACGTCAAGATGACGTCAACATGACCTCTGCTTGTAGTCCAAATATCGTCATTTGTACGTCTTTTCTACGTCCTTTAAAAAACTTAAGACGTCAATTAACATTGCAATGTAAAATGATCAGTAAAAGGAGCCACTGTCTGAAAACAAGTAGTTTTGCACAGAGCTCTGTGCAAAATTCTACTTGTTTTCAGACAGTGGCTCCTTTTACTGATTATTTAACATTGCAATGTTAATTAATTGTAAACACATTTGAATGCTACTAAGCAAAATGAACTAACATACACCTCTGAAGAACTGGGATTACAGTTATGCACATTAACAAATACAATTACATCCACACATTAAAGCACCAGTTTCTTAACTTATATTTATTTACCAAAAATATTAGCAACCAGAACTGTACAGAACATTTAGAATAGTAAAAAAAAATATTTTCCTTTCTAATATAAAGTGCACCACAAATAAACTTGCTCCTGCTCAATCATATAAATGAGAAAAGAGAAGCTTTTTCAAGAGAACACAGATGCTCCTAAATAAATAAAAAATGTAGGAGCACTGAAAATGTATCGATTCAACAAAAAAAGCCAGATTGAAAGGAAAACGGAGCGAGTGTGCATGTGAGAGTGTGAGTGCATGAGTGTGTGCATGCGAACACAGAGTGCGAACACAGAGAGAGAGTGCGAACACACACACACACACACACACACAGAGCGAACACAGAGAGAGAGTGCGAACACACACACGAGAGAGAGAGAGAGAGAGAGAGCGAACACACACACACGAGAGAGAGAGAGAGAACACAGAGAGAGAGTGCGAACACACACACGAGAGAGAGAGAGAGAGCGCGAACACACACACGAGAGAGAGAGAGAGAGAGAGCGAACACATAGAGAGTGCGAACACACACACACACAGAGAGAGAGCGAACACACACACACGAGAGAGAGAGAGAGAGAGAGCGAACACAGAGAGTGCGAACACACACACACACACACAGAGTGCGAACACACACACACACGAGAGAGAGAGAGAGAGAGAATGTGATAGTATGAGTGTGCATGTGAACATGGAAAGATGATCAAGAGGGTGTCATGGTTCAGTCCTCAGTGCCTGGTCCTTGGCCCCCCTTCCTTTGTTTAGCGTGTTTGAGGTGTTCCCCAACATACTGCTTTATCTCCTCCTCTTTGGCTGTTGGCTGTGCCTGCAGGACTGCGTCTGCATATAGAATAAGAAATCAAATGTGAAAAGGCATGATGCATTGTACATCCACAGCTAGTACCTCCACAACTAGTAGTAATGTAATTTCTACACCTAACCAGCACAATATTTAAAATGTTATCTCCAACTACAGGTAGACAGTTGGCATTATTTTGTCGTCAACAGGGGAGTAAATGTTTTGCCAATGGAACAGGTTAGGGGTGCTAGTTCTCTTATTCTAATTTGCTCCTACTATACATGAAATATGAGCCGGCTTACCTTTTGTTGCTCGAAACAGTGCAGTGTCGATAAAGGGCCGCTTCTTCCCCCCCGACCCTCTTAAGTTGAATTTCGTCATCAGCCAGTTGCTCATGAGCCTGAAGAAAAACAAAATTACATACATTAAAGATTAGGATGTATGATTTTTTGTAAACATGGCATGGAATTATCAGTACACGCTTTCATCTCATCTAGGTTAGACTACTGTACTTCACTATTCCCCTGTCTCACTAAATCATCCATAGACCAACTTCAACGTGTCCAAAATGCTGCTGCAAGACTAATCACCAGGTCAAAAAAAATCACTCTTATCACTATATTGGCTCCCCATATCCGCCAGGATCCAGTTCAAGGTCCTGGTGGTCACATTTAGAGCCCTCCACCACCAAGCCCCGCCCTACATCACCGAACTGCTGCGCCCCTACACTCCCTCCAGATCTCTTAGGTCCTTTAACCAGGAGCTTCTGGGGGTCCCCGGGACCAAGCTCAAGACAAAAGGGGACAGAGCTTTTGGGGCCTCGGCCCCCAAACTCTGGAACGCTCTCCCTCAACACGAGAGACCTGCAGTCCGAGGCCCAGTTTAAAAAACATCTAAAAACCCACCTGTTCACTCAGGTTTTCGGGCCCTAGTAAATCCATGTGATCATTGGTGTCTACGCTGCTATTTGTCAGACTGTCCCTGTTTTTTGCACTTGAATGTATTTATTCTTTGTGTTTGTAAGTTGAATGTTGCTCCCATACTGTATGTTTTTTGTCTTTTTCTACACTGTATTTTGCACTTTACTGCACTGTATTTTGCATGTGTTTTTTCTGCTCATGTACACTGTTACTATGTCTTTTTGTATTTGTAAGATTATTTTATCCGTTGCTCTGAAATACTGTACAGCACTCTGCATTCGCGCTGGGAGGGCGCTTTATAAATAAACTTTACTTACTTACTATCTTTTATACACGTCCTCCAGGCTAACACTTTAGCTCAAAACAAATATCAAACGTCACACACAGGCTATTTCTTATTATATGTTGAAACATTACCTGTTCAGAACTTTGTGGACGCATTCCTTCGTGTCCTTCCCCCCAATGCGAACGAGTCGCAGCACCTGTTGGAATAATTAAGTCCATGTAAACTTCAATATACTGCAGAAGACCATAAAAACCGTGTGCAGGTGCATATTATACTGCTTTATATGTGGTTAATTACTCTCTTGTAAAGGCTCTACCTACCAGGGTTTTGAAGGCTTCTTCATCACCAAGGCGTAGCTCCTCTCTGTCGAACTCCTCCAGGCTGTCCATCGTGTGAACATGATGGGTGGAAGTCTGATGGGTGGAAGTCTCAGGTTCTGCTCTCGCAATTCTGCGCACCTCCTGCCGGATTTCTGCCAATATCGCTAAGGACTTCTTCTGGTATACTGAAAAAAATGACAAACATGTATATTAACACAAATAAATATTCACATTAATAGATATAACCCTACAATGATACAAAGCACTGCTGTTTGAAGTGCAGTTTGTGTCCTGATAGGAGATGGGACAACAACTGAGGGAATATTTAAGGAGAGAAAAGGCAGGTGAGAGGCTTCCAAATTATAAGTGTCCCCCAGTGTTCTTGGCCAGTGACCTGTCCCCCTTGAAATAGCTCAGAACTTACCTCCTGTTGGCATAGGGAACCGGCCCCTCTGTGACTCCCCAGTCTCCACTGCTGGTATAAGAAGAAAGGTATTTTGTATTCAAACTACCCAAGACACAGATGACCATGCATTAGCTGAGAAATACAAAGTCTGGCATAACTGTAACCAATACTATTTGTCTAATTATAAAGGCATTGATTACTTGAACTCACCATGCCTGACTGTATCCCTGGATTTTTCACGTCTGGACGTCTGGCTGTGGGACGTTTGGCTGTGGGACGTCTGGCTGTGGGACGTCTGGCTGTGGGACGTCTGGCTGTGGGACGTCTGGCTGTGGGACGTCTGGCTGTGGGACGTCTGGCTGTGGGACCTGCTGGGAACTCTGGACCGAACACTAGAGTGCGTGGAGTCACTGGAGTCTTGGCTGGGACTGTAGCCAGCCCTTTGCGACTTACAATACTCCAATGCTGTTATAAGAAGAAAGGCATGCTTTATAAATTATAATTTATATTTTGTATTACAATTTCCACAAGAAACAGATGACCATGCGTTTGATGATAAATACCAGTGTGGCAAATTCTAACAAAATTGCACCAATTCTACTTTGTCTAATTATAAAGGCATTGATTACTTGAACTCACCACGGCTGGCTGTGTCCCTGCAGTCACTTCTGGACCTCAGACTGTGGGAGCTGTGATCGCGTCTGGACCGACTGTCGGACCCAGGATCCATGGTTCGGACAGAGTGTCTGGAGCTGGAGGATTGGCTGACACTGTGCCTGGACCTGTTGCTGGATCTAGACCTAGATGATTAGGGTTCAATATTTATTGGACATAATATATAACACAATGTCACACTGAGAAAAGAGCAACCCTTTTGGTTGGTTTTGGATGTTGACAATCACAACCAGTAACAAATATAGTTCAATGCCCCAGCTGTGGCTTAGGCCAAGCTCAAAGCTGTAGGAAATCACTATGCCAGTGTTGGCTGGAGAACAGCTAGAAGTCAGTACTGATGCTGTGCCCAACACTGTACCTGGAGCGATGAACGTCTTGCCTGGCCGATTTGGAAGGTTCTCTGCTGTAGCGTGGTCGGTGTGAGACTGGTGTGCCTCTGCAGTGCTTCCGAGGTGTGGGGGGTGTCGACATTGATCTATAATGTACTGCCTTCTTTGAGCCTGAGAAATACAAAAACACATTTTAGATTCAAAACATATGCCTTTGAAAACACAAGTGTGTTGCATATATACTCACCTGAACCTTCACTGCGCTGTGATCCTATTTCCAGGTCCGAGCGGGCAGACCTTGCAGCTCGATCAGACTCCATGTAATTGTCAACCATGCCATCCGGCTGGAATTCTTGTTCCTGGTAATCCGGCAGGACTGGGGAGTCTAAACAGAACATGAACACGATTAATACGTTTCAAAGTGTATAAATCTGTTGTGTGTGTGGGATGTCACCTCAGGGATAACCGTCTCTTAATGTACTGTGCCTGTATAATGCATTTTGTATTGTCTATATGACTGTGTTTTGAATTGTTATTTATTGGGGACTACGGATGGAATTTAGCAGCAAGCTAACTCCGGTATATTTACATGTTGAAGTACTTGTACACCTGTCCATGAATGTACACTGTCCCGTCACAATAAACTGAATTGAAACTGTTCCAAAATAATTCACAGGCATTATGACAGACACCATGATTTCAACTTTGTGCAACGGGAGATGTTTACTCACGTGGAGGACTGCTCTGAGAACTCTCTGCAGGCTCCACTGGGGGAGACGTGGCTGGTTTTTCTGAGTAAGAAACATAAGATCAGCTTGTTAATGTTTTCATGTTGCGTGTACCCAATACATTAATGTATCTTTTATAACAGCAATACTCACTAGCTGGAGGTTTTTGGCTGGACTGAATCTTCGATGGTGGGGCAGGGAATGGAGGCAGGTTCTTAACTATACAGATGCAACAAAGTAAAACATATCAAATACCAAGAAAATAGTTTGTAATTTCTTTTTCATATAGGACTTTAAATTGAATATATGAAGTTACCCTTCTTCCCCATGAAGTCCTCCTCATCAGATTCTGTTACAAAACAAGATATAAAACATGAATGGTCAACATGTGAGGCCCGTCTGTTAACACATTTCATCCTACTATAAATGCAGGTTCCCAACACAGGTCTCATTAACAAATTATGAGAAACATACCGAATGTCGCTACAAAATCATCCTGTTTTTTCTTTGTAGTTTTCCTCTTTCGTCTTCCTCCCTCTACCTCCTCATCCGGTTCTGCGTTGGTGGTGTAGTTGTACTCTCGACACTCAAGTATGTTATCTAAAAGTTATGGGTCAAAGGCAGATAAGAATGGTCCGTTACCCAGGAGGGACATTAAATTCAAATATGATCCAAGAATCCAAATAAGCTTAATATTTTAAGCTTAGAAATGTTACTATAATCCTTCCTGTGTAACGGACCATTCTTATCCGTCTTTGACCCTTATACAATTCAACTGTAAACATTGATTCTAAAATGCTGACTTGATTCTTGACAAAATTATAAAAAAAATAATGAATAAAACTTGCCTGAAGTTTTCTTTATCTTTTTCAACTTGTACTTCTGCCAGTCCTCCTCGGGTATCATTCGTGCCTTAATGGCCTTATCAAGGTGACCCTTCTTCATCTTCTTTGGCCATCTAACGACGTTGTTTGCTTCGTCTATCCAACAATGAGGAATTGTCTCCTCATACTCCTCTCCATTCTCCTCCACCCACACAGCCTTGCAATACATGACCTGAAAAGACGGCACACACAAAATTATATTAACCATATATATCACCAAGCGTCCTGTTAGTAAAGGGCTAAGATAAGAATTACATATTTGTACGCCTCGGGTAGTGTGTTGGTTCAAATTACATGAGGCATTAAAGGGCCAGACCACCCTTAATACAAGTATATTTTTTTAAAATTCAAAATTTTCTGAGTTTGAAAAAACACAAAGTATGTCTCTAGCCCATTCCTGTGATTTATGATGATTTAAAAACACTCCCAAGAGACTTTTTTGCTTGGAAAATGCAGGTGATCGATGCTCTAGGAAGGCGCAGCTGAAAGAATAGATTCTAACCTTTAATATTCCAAACCATGTCGTTCAATACCATGGCGAAGTGGTAGGAGGACATAACCGTCTTCCTGCGGGAGGCAAGCCACCTTGCGGATCAGATCCTTTTCACGCAGTAGTTGTTTTTCCATCCTGCCCTGCCCATTCGTGCACACGATGTTTAGGAGATCTGAGCGACATGGTTTGTCAAATAATAGTGACGTGTGGCGCTGGTCCAAAATCTCACAGGCTAAAGTCCCATCTGCATTCTTCTGTCTAACAAAAGCAAATCTATTGTCCTTCAAAAGAAAACAACTGTCCTTCTCTTTAACAGAAACAATTGCTTTAGGATGCTTTTTGATAGTGTTCAATTGTGATTGTTCAATTTCGGCCAAACGCCTGGTGACTTGTTCGAGAGGACTTCTCCCACTCCTCACGTGTTTCTTGATTTGCTGCAGGTAGTTTTCAAAAGGAAAACTGGAGATGTCATTTAACGAACAGTGGAAGTGGCTGACATCTTCATGGAGATGTATTAGTCCATGCACATTGTATACAGAAAAGCTGTCGCCATAAAGGGCAGGACAGCACTCGACAAAGTGTTTAATTAGCTGTTGAGCATATTCTAGGAAACCATTCCTAGTCTCCTCCTCTGCCTCTAGCATTATCGACATGGCTATCGTCAAGGACAAGAAATGGTGGTATGTTTCCTTGGACAACACCTTTTTTAGTACCACTGGTCCTGTGTATAGCAAAAATTGCCGTAGTTCAGTGGCCTTCCACCTATCTAGCTCATGTAAACTGCGGGGTTGACGCGCAAACTCACTTGGCATTTTGCCTTTCAGTGCAATTAGTTGTTCAGATATTGCATTCCTTTCCCCGACCCTTAAACGACAAATAGATGGTGGGCCACGGGTCAAGTGATATAACATTCGTTTAACTACACCCAAGCAGACCATGTGCATGTAGTCCAGCACAAATGAGGTAACACAAGGAACTCCTGCATCAATTAGGGGGCTAGCACTAGTTTGATGGTTGCTGTACTCTACTCTAGCAAAGGCTTCGTCTGTTCGAGGAGCGCAGTCCTGGTCACTGAAAGTCATTCTGTTGTCATGATAAACACCTCTGACGAGACATCTTTCACAAGACTCATAAGAATTATGACCCTTGATACATTTTAGATAAGCCCTGGCTGGCGCATCACACACCAGAGCTTCTAGATGGACATTGTACCTTTGGTCTTGAAACACTATCCCATTCTCTTTGAGCCGTCTGTACTCAGTCAAAAAATCTTCGAGATACTCATCAAGAGGATTGGGCTTACTGGATCCACTATACATGGCTACAATAAATGGGTCAAAATGGCCAACCTTTGCCAGTATTGGCCAGAACTGTACTCCGCTACTTTTAAAAAGTGGGATGCCATCAATGTTAACAGTTAATTTTAACTGATTGCTCTCTGTTTGGCTTAGGAAAGGCGTAATCCCCTTTTCCAACCCGTAGTAACTGTACTGCCCCCCACATTTGTCTATAGTGGAATTTTGGTTTGGTGTTTTACGAAGTGTTCTAAAATCTTTAGGCAATAGGTGACCTTGCTTTCTCAATATGGACATTAATTCATTCCCTGCTCTATTTGTCACTTTGTTTTTTGAGGCCCACTTTCTCAAGTCATCTTCAAAGCTGATAGCTACTTCAACATCATCAACATCATCTACTTCCATTTCTGAGTCACTAGACAATTCCTTTTCCGAGTCACTATATTCTATGACTGTGTCAGAACTATCCAGGGTCCCAGGTTTACTGTTTGGAGTCACAGGGACATTGTCAATATGAGTCCCAGGCATATCGTCACTATCAGAATGATTTTCATGTAGAAACTCATCCAAGTCTCGCTGGCGTTTTCGCCAGACTCTCATGTATGCAGCCATCTGAAAACACAGACGGGAGTCTACATAAGTTTAGTTTAACAGTATATTTGAAAGGACAGGAAAATCTGATGTGCTAAGTCTTGTACCTTGTTTGGTTGGCTTCAGTCTTCACAGACGGCGGCGGCCCTTCAGCTGGCGCTGCGGCGGTCCTTCACAGACGGCGGCTATATATCTAAGCTGAGAGAGAGAGAGAGAGAGAGTTGCTGATATCCATGAGGTTGTGCTCCATTCTTTGAAATCTCTGGAAGAACCTCAACTGTCAGAATATTCTCCCAATAAACGAGTGACCACAGCACGGCATGCCTAAAATTTGACTTGACAGTCTGAACAACGGCGCTAAACACGCACTAGATATTTGAATACACCCTGAAATTAAGGAAAATCAAAGACAAAACTGAGCACAATCTAAAAGGACATGTCTCGTATAATATAACAATTGATGGCTTATCCATCAACCAAGATTAGCTAGCCATCACAAAAGCTGTATTAGCAGGATAGAAGCACAATATAGCTAGACAATCCAAGGTCAATCTTTGCCATCCTACATAAATATCAAACGCTCGTATGTTCGGTTTAGGCTGTCTGATAGCTCAATGCTAGCTTGCTAAGTCTCCCGCGCTAGCCCGCGCTAGCCCGCGCTAGCCCGCGCTAGCCCGCGCTAGCCCGCGCTAGCCCGCGCTAGCCCGCGCTAGCCCGCGCTAGCCCGCGCTAGCCCGCGCTAGCCCGCGCTAGCCCGCGCTAGCCCGCGCTAGCCCGCGCTAGCCCGCGCTAGCCCGCGCTAGCCCGCGCTAGCCCGCGCTAGCCCGCGCTAGCCCGCGCTAGCCCGCGCTAGCCCGCGCTAGCCCGCGCTAGCCCGCGCCCTAATCTAGCTAGAGCCTAACAGTGTATTGTGTCTCACCTCACTCAATATAAACTCAATATTTGCCATCCAACATACTGTTTCCACCCAGCTCGCTAGCGCTAGCTAAAGCTGGAGCTCGTGCTAGTTAGCTGTTGAAGCTAACTAGCGAGCCTCGTGCTCTCCTCAGACATCTCACAAAAGCTCAAGAAGTTTAGACAACGGAAATAAATCCAAGTAGCCAAGCCAACATTACAATTTACGACAAAACGCGAAAGTTAACCAACCATCATGGCGACAGAGTAATTTACAAAAGCACTCTTGAACAAACACTTACTGGAGGCTGTCCTGAGGGAAAACACAGATGCGTGGACTTTCCGTGGTTTTAGCTCAAATCAACCGTTACTCCTTCTTCTTCTTCTTCTGCACAGCTTGAATGTGAATTCAATACCGCCACCTACTGTAGGTCGACCAATTCTAACCTGTCAGTAGCCTAAATACAGTGTAATCTTTGTTTTATGTTCATTACTCACAGGTTGGAAAATTAGGGCTTTATTTGTAGGCATATTTTAATCATTATTTTTATTAGGCTTAGACTGTAAATCTTAATACAGAGAAAGAATGTGCCTACATATAATTATCAATGAACAGCCCTCCATCTTCCGTTTCACAGTGTATCATCATTATGATTATTATTATGATTAGTAGTAGCCTAATAGTAGTAAGAAGTGTTTTTGTGTTATGTTTTTCATAACAAGAAATATATACGTCCATATAACGTCACCAGAAATGACCAAGCCAGACGTCAAAATATTGAACGGGATTTCAACGTCAATAGGACGTCGGTCTATGACGTCGTTTTTTTCGTCAGGTTGAAAACAGGTTGAATTCAGGTCACTGACGGACGGACGGGAAAACAACCCTATTTCAACCGGAAATCGACGTCGAATGTTTAGTGGGATGTGCTCCTAAACTGAGATAAGACAGCAGGTTTCTGTAATGAGGCCCGCATGTCTCAGGATTGTGTTCTCCAAGTCATGTTCCATACTTTTGTGAGTGAAATACACTTCAGAAATCCTTCTTAGTGTAGAACCCTACTAGATAATGCGGTGAAGCGCACTGATGTTTCCAGAAGCCTTTTATTGTTCAGCCGTCCTTATATTGAACACAATGCAACAGGGTGGCCAACAGTTAGTCAACTCATTTCAGAGCAGTCATTAGCACTTTTCAAACGAATTATTGCCCTTAAGACACCTGCAGATATATTCAACAAACTACAACGGATTAGAAATCTACATGCAGTTAATACGCGGAATAGACTGAAGGACAAATTCACCCAACCAAGGATACAGACGGAAATGGGCAGACGGACTTTTATATATAGGATGGTGATCATGTGGAATTCATTGCACTGACCATAGTGCTGTATTTTCCTTCTTTGAACTTCTTTGGAGAACAATTTTACAATATTTTGTTACAATAATTTTAGATGTGTGATTTCGTAAGTAGCTGTGTTTTTGAACTATTGTATTTTACTGTTATTATTGTATTCACTATCATGTTTCTTTCTTTTCCTATTTTTTCTTGAATTCTATTTATGAATTGTAGTATTTTCTGCATTATTGTATTGTACTGTATGTTTTAGTTGAGGACTCTTGGAAGACTAGCCGATGGCTAAAATAGATCCTAATAAACAAACAAACAAACAATGCCTTCCTTGCAGTTTCCTCAAGAAACACCGTAAGAGCTACAGGAGAGATGATGGAAATAAAATGAGCTCAACATACAAACATATCAATTGGTGTATAAGAAAGCTCGCATTACCGTCGCGTTACAGCCATTCATTTCAACTCCATCTAACATCAGGAGTAACATCAGCGCCATTGAGGTAGAAATGCATCAATTGAATTAAATACTTCTTAACAGTTAGATCGAAACAAATCACACAACAAACAATACCTTGTTCCCGTTCCAGCTAGGTGCTTAATGGGTTACAGGTAACAACAATGTTACAGGGAGCAAATACAGAAGGTTAGTTTACCAAAATAAAGGTCTCATAATATGAACAAACCAAAAAACAGCACTAAGAAAAATAAAGGCTTGCAGGAAGTAACTACTTAATAAATAGTCCTCACTAAGGGTTATTTACAACATGAATGAGAAATGGGTAATTTTCAATAGTATACAGTAGGGTGCTCCTACATCCATAGCACTGGTCTCCAAACGGTCTTCATCAAAACTATGTTTTGTTTGGGTTCTCTATTCAGGGACTGAGTTGGGCCTAATATTAACGGAACGAGTAGCCAAACCGTTTCGTCAGCACTTTGAGGTTGTGTCTCAAAGTAGGCTACTTTATGAACAGAATAACAGGACCCGGGGGCTTTAATCGGCCACACGACACCGCTCTCTCTCATGGGATCATGGGCTGTGCACTCGGGGTCAGGAGCGCATGCGCGCCTCTGTCTTGGGCTCCTTTCAAATCCTACTGGCCTACGAGTACAGAACGCCGGTCTATGGCATGGATGTGGCGACATCGCACGCATAACTTATTACATGACTCTATTGGTACAAACATTTACCCGCCAGCGTGGCGGATAGCCTCCGAAATTTAGTCGCCAAATCTAAATTTTACCCGCCATTGGCGGGTGTTAATTTTCAGCCCTGCTTACATGTAGGTACGGGGTTAATACCGGGTACTTACATGTAGGTACGGGGTACTTACCGGGTACTTACATGTAGGTACGGGGTACTTACCGGGTACGTACATGGCGTGCACAGTAGCATAGGTACTTTTACTTACAGGTAGGTACGGGGTTAATACCGGGTACTTACATGTAGGTACGGGGTAGCCTACATACCGGGTACTTACATGTAGGTACGGGGTACTTACCGGGTACTTACATGTAGGTACGGGGTACTTACCGGGTACGTACATGGCGTGCACAGTAGCATAGGTACTTTTACTTACAGGTAGGTACGGGGTACTTACAGGTAAGTACGGGGTTCTTACAGGTAGGTTTGGAGTACTTGCATGAAAGTACCCGGTAAGTAGGCTACCCCATAACTACCTGTAAGTACCCGGTACCCCGTACTTACATGTAAGTAGCCTACTCGGTATGGGTAAGACACTGGTATTACACTGGTAAGACACTGTAAGACACAGGCTGTATTATAAAGCGTTACCGACAGAACGAGACAGATTAATCTATTGACAAAGCGAGGAAGCACGGGGTGTGTGCATCATATGAACTGTAGTCAGTTTACACCCAGCGTTCCAAAACCTATTGTAAAGCCTTTTATTCTGTCTTTAAACTGCAACATATAAACAAAATCAATAAACAGTGACTCAATGTGTCTCAGAAACTATGTAAATAATAACTCAATGCAGCCCAAAACATTTTTTATTTTATTTATTATTAATAAAAACCACTAGAGGGCGTTTCGTCACTTTACATCTCCCCTTGCTTATGACGTCATAGTAGACGTTACTGAGGCAGACACTTAAATAGTCAGTGATCAGATTCCACCTCATCAGATTAGCTAGTGACTTCTGGATCTGACACACTAATTTAGAGAAAACAAGTAAGTCCATAATAGGGATAGACTTTAGAGTTGGAATTTTCTGAAATTATTCTGTATTACTGTCTTTGACAAAAACACCTCCAATTGAAGACAGAATACAGAACATTTCTCTCAGAACTTTGTTTAACCAGGTTAGAAATGATGTCCAGGTTGAGAGCGATACTGGTTGATTACAGGACTAGCAGTGATGTGTCTGGGTAATATGAGTTCCTGGGTGAACCTCCTCTTAATTAGTGAATCAATAATAATAATAACAATAATGATAATAATAATTTTATATTGTTTTGCTTGCTGTTTTGTAAAGTGTTATCTAGCTACAGTAGGCCTACTGTGCTGTGTGGTAAAATCCTGTATATCCAAATATAGGCTGTAGTATTGCTGTAATATAAAGTGGTATATTAACCTATTGAAGGAGCATGGTACTGTATTGCCCTGCTATTCATGCAGTAGCCAGTGCACTGTGGCATCTTGTAAAACTGAAGTTACTGTATGTGTAGGAGTACTGTACCATGATAGGAGTAGCCTGTGCACTGTGCATCTTGTAGCCTACCTTTTAGCCATATTATCATCCTACTGCTCAAATGTAGCATGCTCAATCAAGTTAGTAGTCAAGTGGAAATGAAATAAGACCTATTAGGGGACTGGAGAGGGCATGAGGTGTATGCTGTGACAGAAATCATCCGCACTAGCCTACTATCTAGCCAACTATCTAGCCTACTATTTTCCCTGTAGCGTACCAGATAGCTACAGACACTCAAAACTGACCAGCAGACTGGTAGCTTTGACCAGCAGCTTTGCTACCTTCTCATCCTGTTCCCTTTTCTCCTCTTTTCTTGCTGCTGCCTTTATGTTTGCAATACATGATGACTGTTCACTCTGCGTGCTGATGTGTTCAGCTTGTTAGTCTCTTGATGCTCAGACGCTTTGCACCTAAACTACCTGTATACAGTAGCTAGGTATGGGCCCACTGTTCTGTGTTGTAAAGTGCTGTATGACTACAGTATGCTTGCTGTAATGTAAATTGGTACATAACCTATTAGGAGCAGTACTGTACTGTGATGTATTGTATTGCTCTGCTATTAATAGCAGTAGCCAGTTCACTGTGACCTCTTGCAACACTGAAGCTATGTATAATCGTACTGTGCCATGCTAGGAGTAGCCAATGCACTGTGATATCTTATGATCACTGTACTACAGTGTATTGACTGCATGAATGTGACGCCGGTGTGACTGACTGGTTGTCCCTGTGCCCCCCTGACCCCCATAGCCTTTAGGAATGACAAAGCCCTGCGAGACTGTCTGGGTGGAGGAGCAGCTGCAGAACGTGGCCAGAGACATGCGCCGCCGGATGGCCATGATGAAGAGGGAGTTGAGGGAGGAAGACGAGCGGAGGAGGAGGCAGGAGAAGGAGATGAGGAGGAGCGAGACAGCCAGGATGGTAGAGGAATACCTGAAGGACAGAGAGACGCAGAGCCAGGAGAGGGAGAGGGACCTCGTCGGCCCACAGATGCCCAGGTTCAGGAGGGAGGCGTGGGTGGAAGATGAGGGGAGGGGGAGGCAGGAGGAGGAGAAGAGGAGACCCGGGAAGTCGGAGGGGCGTCTGGAGCGCATTCAGGTCCTCCTGACGAGATCGATGGACGACCGGATGACCGCGTTGAGGGTCGAGTTGAGGGAGGAAGATGAGGGGAGGAGGAGTAAGGAAGAGGAGAGGAGTAGGAACGAGATAGCCAAGATGGTTAATAAATGCCTGGAGGAGAGAGGGGAAAGGAGCCAGGAGAGAGAGAAGGACCTCCTGATCAGGGAGTTGGACCAGCGGATGTCCAGGTTGAATGTGGAGTTGAGGGAGGAAGAAGAGGGGAGGAGGATTGAGACGGCCAGGATGATGAAGGAGAGAGAGGTAAAGAGCCAGAAAATGGAGCAGATGCAACTGGAGAACATGATGGCCGTCATGATCAGGGAGTTGGACCAGAGGGTGAAAAGGTTGAGGACGGAGTTGAGGGAGGAAGATGAGGGGAGGAGGGGGGAGACAGCCAAGATGTCTGATATTGCTGTTCAGTGTCCCTCTAGGGAGCTGGCGACCAGTGACCAGCGGCCATCTCAGACATCTGGGGGCATCTTTGCTCGCCTGAAAAAGATGTGGAGTGAATTTAAGATGAGACAGCAGGAAAAGAAAGAGAAGAGGAAGGCCAGGCAAGAGGAGAAACAGAAAAAGAAAGAGGAGAAAGATAGAAAGCAGAAAGAAAAGGAACACCAGAAAGAGATGAAGCCTCTAGAGAAGCACCGGAAGAAAAACGAGAACTTCCTGACCTTCATGAAGTACATGGAAATGGTGGACAGCAAAGAGAAAGAGGAGAAGGATAGAAGGGAAATGGAAAAGCAGAAAGAGAAGATGGCTGTAGAGAAGTACCGGGAGAAAACCGAGGACATGAAAAAGTGGACAGAAGAGGAGGAGATGAAGAAGGCCAGGGGAGAGGAGGAGAAAGAGAAACAGAAAGAGGAGAAAGAGAAAGATGACGAAAAGGGAGAAACAGGAAAAGAAGGGAGAAACAGTAAAATAAGACGCAGGATCTGCTGGTAGAGGAAAAAGAACAACCATTGCAAAGGTGAGAGTATAGCCCCATAGTATACCTTTAGCATCACCTGTGTTTTCTTCACAGTATTTGAAAACACACAAGCAAAATCAGTGACTGACAATATACTGTGGATATGTGAATGTATTTGTAATGACAGTCACTGACCCAGACGTCTGTGTCTTTGTCCTCTTGCAGATTTTTCGATATTTTCAAAAATATCAGAGACCAACACCCTCAGACAGACAGACAGACATCACAACAATTGTGCAATGTTCTATAATACTTACCATAAGGTTTATTTTCAGATGTGGGGGTAAGTGAGAGTCAACCTCAAATTTTCAAACATGCTTAATTTTGGAACCATTGAAGAAAAACATTTAAGGTGTAATTTCCAACAAAATTGGAGATGCACACTCATTTAGTGATACTTTTAAGAATGCCAGAACCAAGGATCAAGGTCACGGTCAAATTACGTAGCATGTACTCTTTATGTTCTGCTTGAGTGCCACCTGGGTTGGAAGAATGTTCTCTAGTTCCAGACTTGTGCGGAGAGCTCTTTCCTGGCATCTTTTATGTCCTTGCTGCTCACTTGTTGGGGTGATATATCAGCACCACACATCTCTGCAGCAGTAACACTGATTCTTCACTGACCTCACTTGGCATAGCGGTTCATTGAAAGCATCATTGACCAATGGGGAGTCTTTCGTCGTTTCCCAGGCAGTCTTCTACTGTCCTCCACCAACCAATACTGAATGCGACAGTGTTGGGTTCATTGTGGCAAGAACCATTGGTATACAGTTAGGTCCATAAATATTTGGACATTGACACAATTTTCATCATATTGGCTCTGTACACTACCACAATGGATTTTAAATGAAACATTAAATATGTGCTTTAAATGCAGAATTTCAACTTTAATTCTGGTATTTACATCCAAATCAGGTGTAGGAATTACAACAAATTTTATATGTACCCAACCTCCCTTTTAAAGGACAAAAGTAGTTGGACAAACTAACAAAATTATGAATCAAATTGCCATGTTTAATATTTGGTTGCAAATCATTTACAGTCAAATCCAGCCTGAAGTCTGGAACCACAGACATCACCAGACGCAGGGTTTCATCCCTGGTGATGCTCTGCCAGGCCTCTACTGCAACTGTCTTCACTTCCTGCTTGTTCTTTGGGCCGTTTCCCTTCAGTTTTGTCCTCAGGAAGTGAAATGCATGCTCAGTTGGATTCAGGTCAGGTGTTTGACTTGGCCATTGCAGAACATTGCACTTCTTTGCCTTGAAAAACTCTTGTCTTGCTTTCGCAGTATGCTTTGGGTCATTGTCAGGGGCATAGATTCACTTTTATTCCCATGGGGTTTTTTCACCTCAAAGGGGCCCCTAGCCTGTCTGTCAATCAAAAATATGTTTCTAATAATATATTCATTAAAATAGCCTATTGAATTTATCTTAATTTGTACCAGCTGAAACATATAGCTGTGATATACTGGAGCTATATAAACTTATTTCTACATAAGAACGAGGACCGGGGATAACAAAAGACGTGTTCTTTATTATAAGAGACCAGACTAAACATGACACAGCACTTCCAGGCATCAACTGCAGTTATGTAGTCACCAGTAGGCCTAGTATGTGCTAGAACTCCACAACAAATAGTATAGCCATACTAATGTACTGTAAGACAAATCACTAGGCTCAATAGGCTATACGGTATTTTCACTCAATTCGCTCAGAGGCAACATGTCATGGTAAAGGCTAAGCCTAATAGTCCAATGTAGGCTACTCAAAAAATGTGTTTAACACATGAAAATGACAAAAAATATTTAAAAGTAGGCTATTCTTGGAATGTGTAGACTATCTGAACTGTGTTCTTCTTTTCTTCATCCTCGCAAATGTCTCAATTAGGCCTACATTGCTTAAGTCCACCCTCTGTCATTTCTCTCAATAAAACGCAGTGGATATACACCGAGTCTGACTAATGCCCCACAATATATTAAAACATAGTAGTCCTAGTAGTTTTGTTACCAAAAAAAATCAAAACAGGATATTTTAATTCCCTACTAACTAATGACCCTGATAGCTCGCCTCAGCTGGACTGGACACGATGAGTAGCAGCCGACTGGCGTTACCTCAGACAAGCAGCAGACACGTGCCAACAGTTTCGTTATATGTGTATGACTATGACCAAGAGACAGCTTAACTATTAAAAAAGTGAAAATATAGAGGCTGAAGAGTGTCCCGTAACACAAGGTGCAGAGATTAATCTAGAGAGGAGAGAAAGAATTTGCTTAGTGACACCTTACAAGCTAAGGAGCTGCAGGTGTTGGCTCAACTTGGCCGATGTTAACTCAAGCAGTGGACAAACGCCGAGTCTGACTCATGCCCCACAATATTAAAACAGTAGTCCTAGTTCTGTTACCAAAAAAATCAATCAATTCCCTACTAACTAATGAGCCTGATAACTCGCCTCAGACAGTGGACTGGACACGAGAAATAACATCTGACTGGTGACCTCAGACACACTCGCACTGCGACTGACTGAGGCGGAGAGAATCGTGTGAGGGATTAAGTGCGAAACTGTTCTCTGAAAAAGTCTGGAGAACCTAAACCCAAATTTACTACAATACAAGCATGTCTGTGATTGGTTGTAAGATGCGCAGCCTGCGCATGCGTGATGTCATTTAGTGGAAGCTCCAGACAGAGCGCTTTCAGAGTCAGACTGAGGCCGTGTCCGAATTGCATACTACCTGCTACATGCTATATAGTAGGCACTATATAGTATGCATACTGCATACTATATAGTACCTACTGTTCCACAAAACGCGTGTAGTATGCGAGAAAATACAGCATGCTACTCGAGTCATCCAGCGGAAGTGACGGGATACGATACTGTTTACTCCCGCGAACCTGTGGTACAATTATCCGGTGTTTTCTGTGATCATTTTGTGTATTATCCACAAAAATGTAGCCTTTTCCTGGCATGGGATGTGCGGCTGCTGCTGCCGCCAGGAGAAGACGTGTTAACGCTGCAAGGAGAAGAGCCGTCATGAGATCTTCTCGACATGCTTGTACAGTAGTTGAGGTAAATATTGAACGTTAGCTTGCTAGCTACGCTAGTTAGCTAGGTTAGTTGATAGACATGCATGTGCTGGCTTGGGGCTAGCTATACTGTTACATCTGTACCAGGGATGTTATATTAAATAGATTCTGAGAGGCAGGTAAGCAAAACAATAAAACTCAACTCATTTTAAAGAGGTGGTTAAACTGAGTTTACCTGGGTTTACTCATCACTACACGCCTGCTTTGTAATGTTACATTTTAGCTCTACAGATAATGACATCTATCTATTATCATATTGTAAAGACAAGTAAATGCCATACGCACAAATGAGTTAAAGTTTGTCCTAATAATATTCCCCCTGTAGGCTCACATGGAAGACAGAGGTCCTCACCAAGTCAACCTCCACGTCCCTGCCGAGGACCTATTTTGACAGCGCGGACACAAGGAGGGACTTCAGATTGTCAAAATCGACACAGAGGAACCTTGGTGATGGTCAGGAGGATGGGGCAAGACCATGGAGGTGCTAATAATAGCAATAATAATAATAATTCATTGCATTTAGAGCTTTTCTCAGTACTCACCCTTTACAATGGTCTTGTCATTCACACACATGTGCTAGTCTTTGGAGGTAACATTACATCAGTCATTTAGCAGACACTTTTGTCCAGCATTACCTTAGTCATTTATTTAGCAGACACTTTTGTGTGTCTGCTAAGCGACTTACAGTAGGCCTAATTGCATTTAACCATTTAAAGGTTGAAGACCTTGATGGTGGCCATGGTCCTGCTGCTGCAGATCATCCCAACCCTGGAGATGGCCTCAGAAAGTGTCTCGCAGCGGCAGCATCAGCACCAGCACAAGCTGCCTGGATCGCAGCTCTTGGTGAGCACGACTACCCACATCCTGCCATAAGTAGTCAGTCTATCAGTTCATGAGTGTGCTTTGCCTTGTTCCTTATAGACAGCCTTGAGGCTTTAAACACCGATCAGTTGGTTATAGACAGCCTTGAGGCATTTGTTTAAATGTATTTGTATTTAAATTTGTGTAACACTGTACATAGTAATCAGTTTAAGTATTTTAGGGGGAGACAACAGATCAGCGTTATCCTGTCAGTACCTTTTGCAAGGAAAGCTAATGATCTGACCAAATATAAACAAGTCAAAAGTATATTTGAAGACCATTGTGTAATAAAAATATCCAAGAAATGTTTATGGTTGTGTTTCTTCCATTATACATGTAAAGGTTACTTCTTGATGTATTAACATTTCAACAAAGTGTAATATCTACACATCAGACACATTGTCTTGATATGTCTACAGGTCATGTACAGTAACTTGGAAGGTCCTAACACAACACGCAGAGCGCTTTGGACATGTTACTCCCTTATCAAGTAGTCGTTAGTCAGACACATTAAACAGTGAAGCTTTCATAACCGTCTCTGAATAATTCCAATGAAGCATTGTGAACCAACATGTGTGTTCCGTCTTTTATGCCTAATTGCAAACTACAATGTCCATTAGGAATGTTCTTTTACTCTAATGACTGGTTTTAGGTATATTGACATTTGTTCTTTGACTGGGAATACATTACAAGGAATGACACACAAACACCAATTTAATTCAAGAAAATACATTTAATAAAAAATAACAAACAATAATGGAACAAGATAAAACAGTTTTTTTTGACTGAGGCTTCTAGAAGCAACATCAGCCGGTCCTCCCTCTCCTTAAACAACCCCCTTTCCTCCCTCCACTCAGCCTTCATCTCTGCCTTCTCTCTCAACATCATGATTCAACATCAGCCGGTCCTCCCTCTGGAGGACGGCAAACTCTTCCCTGTTTACGGGGAAGAGAAACACCACGCTGAAAGGCTTGGAGTAAGTTAACTAACGTATGCATTGTTGTTCAGAAGCAATCCAGCGGTCTGTTTACTTTGAATATTGATTTATGTAGGACCTACATCTTAGAAGCTGGGCTGCAGGGGACGACGGAGACAGCCTGGATAAAGCACACAGAGAACCTTGTAGCCATGTACAAGGTGATTTTGATCTACAGGCTACATGATAGCAAAGATATTGATAGGGACTCACAGTTTGTATGACACTAGAAAACTGTTATCTAACCTCATAGGACCTAAAGAGCCCCAGAACTGGGGTCAGCACAGAGGGAGGGGAGGCCACAGCCGCTTCGTGGAAGTGGTACAGGGTCTTGGAAGAGGCGATGGGGGCCACCCATGCAGCCGTCCTCCAGAGGATCATCATCCCTGGTGTGGTCGTTGGTCCCTGTAATACATCCAGAAGTATTATGGGACAATGAATACTAATACATTAATATATGATATATGAACAGTTGAACTCGTTTAAATCATGGAATGAACAGACAATTGTTTAAACAACTTCAAGTAACGTTAGGCTCGGTGGCTTAGGTTAGCCATTTAACAACTCATCACAATTTCGACATTTCTTAAGCAATCATGGTCATATTACATGGAAATGTTACTCTGTTTGTCTTGATTCTAGCTATAATAACATTTAAGCTATGACATTAATACGTTTTGAGCAAGAGCCGTCTGAACACCTGTAACGTTAGCAGCCTATTAACGTTAGCTGGGCTAGCGAGCTAACGTAACGTCCACCACAGAGATCAATGCAAGCAGCTAGCTATCATGACGTTCTTTTTCGAAATGTCATTTCTACCCCACCTATATACACAAAACTGCATTTGTAGCTCTGAGTCGTTATAACTAAGATATCTGTCCGGAAAAATAATTTTTCCATCGACAAATTAAGTCAATACTTACATTTGAAAACTCCCGCTGCGGTCCCGGAGATCTCTTCGTTCGCCATCTTTTTTTATTTTTCTCACTGCCCAGTGACGTTTCACCTCTCGACTTCCGGAACAGTATGCTCTGGACTATGCTACATTTACGCCCATTTTTTCGCCGATTTCGCCTACTATATAGTACCTACTATATAGTAGGCGAAATACAGTATGCACAGTTTTGATGCAGCATGCTGCATCTCGCCTACTATATAGCAAGTAGTATGCAATTCGGACACGGCCTGAGACTCCGCGGCTCTCGCTGTACTCGGCTCTCGTGATCTCGCTTGTAAACAGAGGAACTGGTTGTTAGATCTTTTGTGAACACAATCATTCCCCCCAAATGACCAGAAAAACTCACAAGATCGATTAATGGTCACCTTTATCTAATATAAGTCAACACGAGGCACACAGCAAGTCAGCGTCAACATGCTGTCATAACGTTAGCTAGTGCTACTGTAGCTACCACATCACTGCAGCCAAGAGTGTTTGCTGCAAGCATGGGCATCATAAATAAATGCTAATCAAAACATGGTTTACGACTGTTGTGCGATAGCTCACTTTACATTGTATGCTGTTTTCATTCATTATATTGCTCTCGTTCAGTTGTAGAAAAGCCAGCTATTTCTATTGCTAGCTAGCTAACAGTGAGACAGCAGCCTCTCTGGCAGAACATACCGGTAGATGGGGTCAGTTAGTCTAACGTTAGAGAAAGCTATTTACGAAGATGTTTTCACTCATGAGATTAAGCGACGATGCCTTGTTTAGTTGTAGGCTAACCAGCTATTTCTAGTTAACGTTACAGGCAGTGTTGATCCAAGACTGCAGCATTAGCCTCAGTTAAGACGAATAACTAGTCTAACAGCCTATGACACACTTTCCAATCATATAGTATGGATAAATCAAATTAAACAGACGTATACTGAAATTAAAATGTATGTAGAAAAAACACAATTTTGACTGTAGTGTCTCCCCTTAAAGCACATCTTGTTTAATTTCAAATCCATTGTGGTGGTATAAATGGTTGCCACAATGAACCCAACACAGTGTATTACTCTCCCATTCCTTCATGGTTTCAGGGCCGACTGCTGGCATAAACACTAGTTCATGTAACCTACAGATTATATATTGATGGACTCATCCCTATAGAGTGCCTAAGTGGAAACAGGAAGATTGGCCAGCCGGTGATTATCTAAAAAGAATGCAGCCACAACCAAACACCTAATTAGCAGGCATATCTCAGAATCAAAATATCCCACACAAGGTTTTGGTTAATGTCAGCTAGCTAATATTAGCTAACTTGCGAGTTAACAGAGATCAGTAAAATTTATGTTTTAGATTGACAAACGCATGTTGTGGTCATGGCACAATTAAAACGGGATCAAAAAATTATTTGTCATCCACCGTTCACTACCATCCATATTTTTTCCAATTTAAAGGACAATGCTCGTTTTTGACAACCTGGACCTTATTTACGACATATTATAAGACGTTTGACTCACCGAGATCACTTTGGCGTAGTTCGGAGGCATGTAGAAGAAATTAAAAATCCAGCGCGAGCCAGTATATCCATGTAATGGCGGTGGTCGGGGCACTTAGAATGCAGTTTCTAAAAATCTATTTTCTGCCGCGAAACGGTTGTTTTCATCAATCTGTCTTGATGAATCGCTAGTTGTGCTTACATAGAGCATAGGCCTGTTGTGGTTTTCACATGCCATGATCTTTAGAAACGTCTTTCGAAACGAAATAGCTTCCTCACCAAGGCTCCGAACCGGTTCAAGGAACGGAAACGAAAACCGAAGACGAACGGTATTTTACGAGGAACAGAAACAGGAACGAAAACAAAATGGTCTTTAATTGTTCCAGAACAGAAACGTTAATTTGAAATCTTTAAAACCGGTTAATAACGTTATTTTTTCGTTCTTTGTAGTAGGCCTATATAACTTAAAAAATATTTAAAAAAAGAAGAAAGCTGAGCCTTTTATGGCCGAATAGGCTAAATTAAATGTATTAAATTTGTAGCCTACATCTTGTCCCGTTTTTGTAATGTAGCCTAGGCCACTAAATCTGTTAGGCTATTTCACAGTCAGGATCTTAAATGCTTGCTTAGCGAAATGAAGAGATTTAGATATTACAACAACACACCATAGCCTAGTTCAGACTAGGGATGTGCGCAGCGACTATTTTCACTGACGACTAGACGGTGGTTTTGTAACCGATTACATGACTAGTCTAAAAACAGGATTCCCAAGTTTCTACAACAAGTGCTATTTAGAAAAATTGAGGATGTTTCTCAAACTCTGCAAGCTAAGATGCATGGCTATTCTTGATGTTTCCCAACCACTCAGCGGCAGCCAATTTGCACGCGTTGCGCAGGGCTGTCACACACTCTCCTTTGTTTGCCAGTGCAAAACAGTAGTTCAGCCTGTCCTTACAGCTTATTACTTAGCAAAGATATCAATGTGATTTATTTGGTTTAATTGAAGAAGAGTAGGCTAGCCTGTAATGTTTCAGTAGGCTAAAACTAGATTTCACATAAAGACCGCGGATGTCAGAGTGGGCAATAACGTTCGAAGGCAAATTTATTCCAACATTGGTCCACAAAGAATGATGCAAATAATAAAGTGAAAGAAATAATAGCCTACTGTGCAAATATAATGTTTTATATGGACCTGCCTACTGTGCAAATATAATGTTTTATATGGACCTGCGGGTCTGCAATAAAGTTCCTCTATCTTTATAACCAACATTCAGCGGAAGCCCATTTTCACTCGTTGCGCATCTCGCTCCAAGTATGGTTTGGCTATTTAAAACACGGAGTACTTTGTGACAGTTGCTTGGATGTATACTAGTATGCATAAACCTATGTTTTGCGAATTTAATGGTCTGCCTCCTTCAGAGTTCTACTCGGCAATTAGGCTGTGAAAGCGAGCGCGCCTCTTGGAATCTAGTCATAGCCTATTGTTGCACAGGTTTCCGTCACGTCTTGACTTTCACAAACCAAATGATTAGGCTACATTAATTAATATGAGCACACTTTAGTGGCAATGTGCCGTGCACCCCTGATCAGTGAATAGCATAAGTTAAATGACTATAATATTAAAGACCGCGGATGTCAGACGATAGGCTACGTATTAGGCGTATAGGCGCCAAATCCGGAGCTCCCATACAAAAGGAACGCAGCATAAACAATAGGGATTGCGCAGATGAATGAATGAGGTGACTAATTATTTATAAATAACATAAAACATAAAACGAAATAATAAACAAACAATAGGCCTACAGGCGCAGAATAAAATAGCTTGCAGCAACAGTAGCCTACAAGAAAATATTTTTAAAAGGATGATGAGCTATGATGATGACTTAAGATAGACCTGTGCATAGTTTACGGTGTGGATTAAGGGCATACGGGAATAGGACTAATGTTGCGTATTTCTTGTAAAATAATCAACAAGGCTACACTACAGCACACATCACCAAGGCTAATATTGTTGGCAATAAGGCCACCACACACCACAACCCTAGACTTGTTGATTAGGTTATAGCCTACCTTACAAGAAATACTGTAGGCCTATAGAGTCTTAATAGGCTAACACCCCCGGAACGGTGAACGGAACGTTATTTTTCGTTCTTAACCGGTTCAGGAACGCTATGTTGGTGGCGGAACACGAGAACGGAAACGTTAAATATGCTGGTTCTGCTCGGAGCGAACCGATTGAAAAATAATTTCGTTTTTAAGCCCTGTTCCTCACTTGCTCCAGCACGAATTCGCACAGCGCGCAATCGTTGCTCCAGCACGCTGTGCGCATGCGTGCTGGAGCAAGTGAGGAAGCTATTTCGTGTCTAAAGACGTTTCTAAAGATCATATTACAGAGGCATGTGAAAAACAACACAACAGGACTATGCTCTATGTAAGCACAACTAGTGATTCATCAAGACAGATTGATAAAAACAACTGTTTCGCGGCAGAAAATCGATTTTTAGAAACTGCATTCTAAGTGCCCCGACCACCGCCATTACATGGATATACTGGCTCGCGCTGGATTTTAAATTTCTTCTACATGCCTCCGAACTACACCAAAGTGATCTCGGTGAGTCAAACGTCTTATAATATGTCGTAAATAAGGTCCAGGTTGTCAAAAACGAGCATTGTCCTTTAAGGTCCCATGGTGGTTTTCACTTCCTGCTTCCGCTTAGCACTATTGGTGGAGAGCACCCTCTACCTGCATGAAATGTTTGTTTTTTCTATCAAAGCATATATAAAGTAAATGTTGGTTGCATTCCGAATCGCATATCTCTACCTTTTACTACCAGTACGTACTACAGCTGCCCATTGAAAGTGCGTACTTTGCATGCAATACACATGCAATTGGGATATACTACCTTGTCATAACACTGCGTCTTGGAATTTCACCACATCCGTCGCTGTCCATGAAGTGACATTTGTCCACAGCTGGGATTCATCAAAACGCCTCTGGCATGACTTGCACATGTGACATAATTCCCGCTGAGCACAGGATGACAGTGCAGGTGATTGCACTGGGCTGTTACTCTCTGCAGGTGCACTGTTGACTGAAGGACAGTTCTCCAGGTCTAGAGGGTGTGCTTGTAAAAAAGTAATTTATCTGGTCTTCAGCAGGTGTCACAGATTTCTCTTGGAGATGTTTCCGTCAGGTGTACTACAACAATCCTCCCGCCTAAGCACTTATTGTATTTTATTGTATTATATTACATTGCACTGTACTTTAGATTGCTATTCTTGCACTTTGCCTTCAGCACTAGATTATGCTCTTAGTCACTTGTTTTAGAGGGAAGATGCACTTGTGAGTTCTGGCAAGTAGTAGTACATTGGCTCTTCCTACGTTAAATGCAATTATTGTTAGTCGCTTTGGATAAAAGCGTCTGCTAAATGACTGTAATGTAATGTAATGTAAATGTGTCTGCTGAAACTTGTCATATTTCTGCTGGCCACCCTGTCTGGATCACTTCACATGGCCATCTGCACTCATCGGCTGTTGCAGTTCTCGTGTTCAGCTTCTCTTTTGAGATTGGTAGATGAGCTGATAGTAGATGTACTAGTAAATCGGCTCGTCTAGGCTTGGCTCAGCATGTCTGCGGTGTACAGCTCTTTACCAGGCTTGTAACTGATTGTAGGACTGTAGTCTCATCATTGTCCTCTTGGAGGAGCTTTTTGGAGAGATTTCTTAAACAGTGTTTCAAGGGACTTGTGATCCGTCTTCACTTGTACTGTCTTACAGTAGATGTATTGCTGGAATTTCTTACATCCATAAACAATCGCCAACAACTCTTGTTCTATATGAGCATACCTTTTCTCACAGTGAGAGACCTCGAGCCGTACGCAACTGGCTGTTCATCTTGCAGTATCACTGCTCCCAGGCATTGCGTCCACTGCCAGTGTTACTTCTTTGTTAAAGGAAAATGCTCGTTTTTGACAACCTGGACCTTATTTACGACATATTATAAGAAGTTTGACTCACCCAGATCACTTTTGTGTTGTTCGGAGGCCTGTAGAAGAAATTTAAAATCCAGCGCGAGCCAGTATATCCATGTAATGGCGGCGCACGGGGCATAGGGAATGCAGTTTCTCAAAATCCATTTTCGGCCGCTAAACGGTTGTTTTCATCAATCACATTGCATGAATCGACAGTTGATATTCCTCTACGCGAGCCATTCTTTCGGTTTTCAAATACGTGGTCTGTAGCCTCTGTAATATGATCTTTACAAGCCTCTCCCCCACTTGCTCCAGCACGCATGCGCACAGGCCAGCGCGCAGCCTGCTATTCTCCGGCTCACATTCTCTGCGCTACGATCGTAGTTGGTGCCGAGAATATTGTCGTCGTCATTCGTCAGCAACAATCCGATCGTAGCGCAGAGAATGTGAGGGAGCATAGCCAGTGTAAAGATCATATTACAGAGGCTACAGACCACGTATTTGAAAACCGAAAGAATGGCTCGCGTAGAGGAATATCAACTGTCGATTCATGCAATCTGATTGATGAAAACAACCGTTTAGCGGCCGAAAATGGATTTTGAGAAACTGCATTCCCTTTGCCCCGTGCGCCGCCATTACATGGATATACTGGCTCGCGCTGGATTTTAAATTTCTTCTACAGGCCTCCGAACAACACAAAAGTGATCTGGGTGAGTCAAACTTCTTATAATATGTCGTAAATAAGGTCCAGGTTGTCAAAAACGAGCATTTTCCTTTAACATCGCAGTACTTTAACACTGGGACACTTCTCACAAGAAGCTTCATAATTTCTAAGCTCTTCTGTTGCTCTGACTCCCAATGATAATGCGTTTCCTCTTTATGGCTCTGTTAAGACCTTGTGGATCGATGCAGATTCTGAGTTTCTTGGGCTTCACTTCTGTTACCATACTGTTAACCCGGTGCGCTCTGTTTCACAATGACTCCAAGATCCTCCATTCTTTTCAGTTCAGTTTTAATTGTCCTTCAGTGCTACATGTACTGTACTTTCCATGGTGCATGAATAACTGAAGCAATGAGCAAGAGCTGTATATGGTGCAGTCCTGGTACACATTCTCCTCCAATAGGGAACAAACGGTTACCGGTTAGTATTACCATCTCAAAATTAAATTAGTATTAAAACCGTGTTTGACTTATAAACCACGGTAAATACTGTCCACAGTCAACGTGGATTTGTTGTTGTTGTTGTGTTCTTGTGATTTGTTCACAAGTATGGGGGAAGGCAGAGCAGTGGAGATGTTTCCACCTAGATGGCTACGTCTGAAGTTAACTTGCATGTGGGGACTTTAGAAAGGATGGAAAATATTATGGTTTCTCTAACTTGCTAGTAGCTTGTGTCAATAATGTAAACTGAAGCTTTCAGTGTAACCTATTTTTGTAAAACACTACACATTCTGCTGCTGTAGGCTAGTCATGCACATTTAGTTTCACTTTCATTTTTGTATAAAGAAGATCAATGGAGAAAATGTGTATGTGTGTGTGTGCATGAGTGATTGAGTAAATGATTGAAAAAGAATAATAATGATAATGATGTCTGTGTATCAGTACCTTTCGAGCATTTTCAGCATATTTTAACAATACCGTGATAATACTGATAACCGTGGTAATTTTGGTCACTATAACCGTGATATGAAATTTTCAAACCGTTACATCCCTACTAATAAACAAATCTTGGTATTGGCACAGTAGCTCTACTAATTCCCAGAGCCCTCATGAAGAATATTGGCCTCATAAAACTGAATGTCCTACTGCAGCTCAGTATGAACCTTTCTTTGAGCGCTTCCAGATCGTCCTCTTGTTGTCAAAGAGAAAAAAAAATTGCAGTTCACTATAGATCCAATGGAGATCTATAACAGGCATATAGTACCATATAGGCGAAAACAGGCATATAGTACCATAAACATTGTAAAATAAACACTGTTAGATAAAGATTGTAAAATAAATGAATCCAAAGGCCATTAATGTAGGTACAGGCTACATCTGAATAACCTAAATAGCTTTATAATGAACATGGACACGGGTTGTCTTGTGACATAAGCCTTACCTAGCCTATCCGCTCTCAGGTTGTGTGCCAAGAGGACGAGTTTTTCCACTGTCAGGGAGAAGGGAATTCCTTGTCTGGTTATATCCAGCCTTGAATATGCGCTCCAATATTTCCACGGATTTCTTTGCAGTCGTCATCGTGCATCAACGCATGTTGCGTGTGCTTTTTTATTTTATCATATGCTGAGGTTATCTAGGCTTAATAGGCTAACCTATCCTAAAATAATCCTCGTAATTCTGAACTGAGAAACACATTCTGAAAATTGCGAACTTTGAATTTTGAATGTTCCGGGCCAGCCCTAGCTCTTAAAAAAACCCTGCTGGACTGGCGCTCATGGGAATAATGTTGCAGATGGATAAAATAACACAGGATGAAGGTATGTGATTGTTGAGTCTGAAACTTTATTCATAAGAACATGCTTGTTTTTTTTGCATTCTAGCTAACCTGATTAGGATTGTAACACGTTGCTTGTTAGCTAGCTAACATTGCAACATTACAGATGCCTTTTGATTTTGTAAGCTAGCTAACAGTTTTCTTGCAACAATAAAGTTGTGCTATGATTGAATTAAACTGAACAGAGCCTGTAATTTTAATGTGACAAGCTGGCTAGAAAGTAATTAATGCATAATTAATTTTAGCTGAAACATTTTACATGCTAGCTAATATGAGTAGGACTGCATAATAGTATAACATTTTAAATGTCCAAATTGCCCTAATAGTTTCAGGCTAACAAACAATTTGCTCTCTAGCCATGTTAAATGTTGAATTGTATTTTTCTAGATGTGGACATACTGGACATATTTCGATAGCTGGATAATTTACATATTTCGATAACATTGTCTTTATGTATTTAATAAATAGGCCTGATGATACGTCTAAAGTATAACTATGTACTGTCTTGGTGAGCCTATATTTAATCATCGTAATGTAATGTCTCTTATCTTTTCACGATATCCCCACTATCATCTACCTGGTCATGCTGATGGAACATCATCACACTCAATCTATTTAATAAGCATTGTTCTCAAATTAACTAAGAGATTTGTTGCTCATTCATTTGTCCATCTCTAGTGTGTGTGTCTGTGTGTGTGTGTTGGGGGGGGGGGGGGGGACATGGAAGTCTTTCTCAGAGGTGAATGATGCTTTCAATGAGCTATGCATACCAAGCGAGGTCCATGAACAATCAGTTACTGCTGGAGAAATTTGTGGTGCTGATGTACAAACCAACAAGTGAGTAGTACGGCATGAATGATGTCTTGAAACAGCTATCCACACAGAAGTCTGGAACTAGAGAACATTACTCCAGCCCAGGTAGTACTCGAGCAGAACATTAAAACACTTGCTACGTTAATTTGACCTTGACCTTGATCCTTGGGTTCTGGCAGGCTCAAAAGAATGTATACTGTAAATCCCCAATTTTGTTGGATATGACACCTTAAATGTTTTTCTACACTGGTTCCAAAATTGAGCGTGTTTGAAAATTAGACCCAAGGGACTAGCGGCCATCTTGGATTTTACCTCTCACGGTCCTCAGGGGTCAGGTGGCTTCCCTCCACATCTGATAAAATTATGGTATAGGCCATTCTAACTAGAAATGTCATGCAATTTCTTATAACATGCACAATTGTTTCACCGGTACCCAATTTCAAGTCAAAAAAATACATTTTTCAAAAACACTGCCTGCACAATGGTCTCAGCATCAGCAGAGATCCCGACCACAGCCTATTCTCCAACCTGCTGAACTATCCACACCAATCCAATACGACCTGTTCTCCAACCTGCTGAACTCTACACATCACCCCAACCACTGCCTGTTCTCCAACCTGCTGAAATCTCCACACCACCCCAACTACGGCCTGTTCTCCAACTTGCCGAGCTCTCCACACCACCCCAATTGGCCTGTTCTCCAACCTGCTGAAATCTTCATACCACCCCAATAATTGCCTGTGCTCCAACCTGCTGAACTCTCCATACCACCCTGAACACAGCAAGTTCTCCAACCTGTTGAACTCTCCACACCATCGTGACCATGGCCTGTTCTCCAACCTGCTGAATTCACCACACCATCGTGACCACAGCCTGTTTTCCAACCTGCTGAATTCTCCACACCACCCCAATGACAGCCTGTTCTCCAACATGCTGAACTCTCCACGGCACCACAGTGACGGCCTGTTCTCCAACCTGCTGAACTCTCCACACCACCCTGAACACCGCAAGTTCTCCAACCTGCTGAACTCTCCACACCATCGTGACCATGGCCTGTTCTCCAACCTGCTGAACTCTCCACAGCACCTCAACCATGGCCTGTTCTCAACCTGGGGAACTCTCCACACGACCCCGACCACAGCAAGTTCTTCATCCTGCTAAACTCTCCACATCACCCCAATGACAGCCTGTTCTCCAACCTGGTGAACTCTCCACACCACCCCAATGACAGCCTGTTCTCCAAGATGCTGAACTCTCTACAACACCCCAATGACGGCCAGCTCTTCAACCTGGTGATCTCTCTATACCACCCCAACCATGGCCTGCTCTCCAGCCTACTGCTCTCTCCACACAGCCTGTTCTGTCACCTGCTGATCTCTCCACACTGCCCCAATGACGGCCAGTTCTTCAACCTGCTGAACTCTCCACACCAACCCAATACGACCTGTTCTCAAACCTGTTGAACTCTCCACACCACCTCAACTACGGCCTGTGCTCCAACCTGCTGAACTCTCCACACCACCCCAACCAAGGCCTGTTCTCCAACCTGCTGAACTCTACACATCACCCCAACCAAGGCCTGTTCTCCAACCTGCTGAACTCTCCACACTACCCAAACTACAGCCTGTTCTCCAACTTGCTGAGCTCCCCACACCATCCCAATGATGGCCTGTTCTCCAAACTGCTAAACAATCTACACCACCACGACCACGGCCTGTTCTCCAACCTCTCATCTCTCCACAACGCCGCAATGGCGGCCTGTTCTCCAACCTGCTGAACTCTCCACAGCATCCCAACCATGGCCTGTTCTCCATCATGCTGAACTCTCCACACCTCCCCAATGACAGCCTGTTCTCCAACGAGCTGAACTTTCCACAGCACCACAATGATGGCCTGTTCTCCAACCTGCTGAACTCTCAACACCACTGTGACCATGGCCTGTTCTCCTACCTGCGGAACTCCACATCTGGTAAATGATGGTATAGGATATACTAACTAGAAATGTCATGTTTTTCTTATAAAATACACATTTGTTGCACCGGTACCCAATTTCAAGCTAAAAAATAAAATTTTCATTCAGGTTGCAGAGATCTCACCCACCCCGACCACAGACTGTTCTCCAACATGCTGAACTCTCCACGGCACCACAATGACGGCCTGTTCTTCAGCCTGCTGAACTCTCTACACCACCCTGACAACAGCAAATTCTCCAACCTGCTAAACTCTCCACACCACCGTGACCAGGGCCTGTTCTCCAACCTGCTAAACTCTCCACACCACCGTGACCAGGGCCTGTTCTCCAACCTGCTAAACTCTCCACACCACCGTGACCAGGGCCTGTTCTCCAACCTGCTGAACTCTCCACAACGCCGCAATGATGGCCTGTTCTCCAACCTGCTGAACTCTCCACACCACTGTGACCACGGCCTGTTCTCCAACCTGCTGAACTCCACCTACAACATCCATTGTCATCCGCTTATCCGGGGTCAGGTCGCGGAGGCAGCAGTTCCAGCAGGGGGCCCCAGACATCCCTTTCCCTAGCAGCATCAACCAGCTCTGTCTGGGGAATCTTTAGCCGCTCACAGGCCAGTATGGAGATGTAGTCCCGCCACCTGGTCCTGGGTCTACCCCGCGGCCTCCTCCCAGCCAGACACGCCTGGAACACCTCCCTAGGGAGGCGCCCAGGAGGCATCCTCACTAGATGCCCGAACCACCTCAACTGGCTCCTTTCGATGCAAAGGAGCAGCGGCTCTACTCCGAGTCTCTCCCGGATGACTGAACTTCTCACCCGATCTCTCAGGGAGACCCCAGCCACCCTCTGGAGAAAACTCATTGGCAGGCCAATCACAACTCTAATGTGAGTCGGGTTTGATACAACAACTGTACCTACTTGATACAATGATATGACGACTAACCCACTTTTCGATGCTCGTGATTGTTTGTAGGTCTATCCAATTGCATCCAGAGGCATTTTGGTCTGCCACCATTGATAACGGCCCTTGAAATTCAAAAATAAACTTAGCAGCTCTGCACACATCGTGGGGGGCACCAGTGTGCGGCCGGTTGCAATGCCTTCTCCCTGCTCTCCTCCCTGCAGCTGCACTGCCATCTCCACGACGATCTCCGTGACGACGATGATGAGGATGACGACGCCCCCCTTGCGAACTGTGCTGATCCGTGTCTCGCAAGCGTGGCGGCGACGGAAGCGGTGACCTCCGACCCCGAGGGCCCCCGCGACAAGTCGCCGATGCCGCCTGCACCCCCTGCCGACGGACATTCAGCCAGAAGCAGGGGCTGCTCCGCCACCAGAAGTCCAGCTGCAGTGATCTGTAAAACCCTGACAATGACAATAGCCCTCTTGCTCTCGACTCGCCCACTCCCGGCTTTGAGGCCGTGTGGTCCCCCGCCTCGGATGCCTCCAACAGCCCCGACGCCACCTCAGACGGCCCCGGCCCCTGCCTGCTGCAACGTACCCATGCTCGTACTACGGTAAGAACTTCCGCTCTCCTGCGGGCCTCAACAGCCACCAGAGTACCTACCACGTCAAGGAGTGGCTCCTGGAAAAGAGGACTAGGCCCGCTGAAGTCGGACAAGGAAGAGGAGGAGGAAGGCTGCCTCTGACTAACAATGGCGACGCCAAGCAGAAGGTCCTGGCGTGCGGCTCCTGCGACATGGAGTTCCCGAGCACGGCCAAGCTCTACCTGTACCGCAAGAAGAAGCACAGCCAGGAGAATAACATCCGTCGAGGCGATGACACCCGGCCGCTGATCAACAAGCGGCGAAAGGGCGAGACGTACCCCTGCCAGGTCAGGCACGCCAATCACAACTGTTTATCTAACATGGGTCGGGTTTGATACAACGACTGTACCTACTTGATACGACGACTTACCCACCTTTCGTTGCTCGTGATTGTTTGTAGGTTTCTCCAATTGCGTCCAGAGGCATTTTGGTCTGCCACCAGGTCTGCGGCAAGGTCTTTCTGCACCACCTGTCCCTCCTGGCCCACACCAAGCTGCACAACGCCCAGAGTCAGTGCCAGGCGGCGGGGGTGGTGTCATCAGGGGCGGAGAAGGTCCCCAGAGGGCCCGCCAAGCTGGCAGAGAAGAATCCAAAAAAATCTTAAGCGAAACTGTTGTTCGATGGAGACGGGGGTGGCAGTGAGGCCCAGAAAGGAGACAGGAGGATAAGGGTGAGTTCCTGTGCGCGGAGGTGTTCCCACCGTAGTGGTCTGCAGCGTCTGCAGCCCGGACGTTGTCTCCAAGGGGCCCGGGGGCCAAGCGGCAGAGGCTGCACCACTGTGGGCCCTGCCCCCTTCCTGGACGCCTTCCTGCAGCACTGCCAGGTGCACCTGCTCGCCAAGTCTGAGAGCTCATGAGTAATGTCATCACTTTGATTGCCTTATTCCTTATTATTTTCTTTGCATAACCAGACTTAGCTGCAAATTGATTGTGGTTCATTTTCATTGTAATATGAGTTGCAAATAAAGATTGTTTTCAAGAAATATGTGGCCCAACATGCATCAAATCCCATAAATGGGATTCAGAAGGCGGGATAGCTCATGAGCTCACAACAACTATCAGCAGCTTACATAACATTAATGGTAGCGGTCAGTGGCTAAAGCAGTTACACTGATGATTCCTGTAACGTTAGCTATTTTGCTGCAATTGGTTCAACTTCTGTTTCTGGACAAAGGTAAGGGATAAACCCAGATAACACAAGGCTAGCGGACCTACAGCGAGTCCCCGATGGATGCTCCACCACCATTCCACCGGTAGTTTATTTTCTATATCCTAGGCCCATTGGCCCTAGGCTTATGGATTTCTATTGCTAAATTAACTGACTGAACATTTTTTTGGTAGCCCTTCCTTTCATAGTCCACAATTACTAAACATTTACCTGGTAAATACATGCAAGTATAGCCTAATATATAATGGGTAATTACTGAGACACCTATACTGTAGGTATAATTTAAAAACAGGAGTATTTCAGATACTCAATTACTGCACATAAATTCAATAACTGACATAGCACCACCAGGTGACCACATTTTTACATAGCTTATAACATCCAGTGACAGTCTATCTATGCAGTCTATCTGCCTCTTGTGGTAGCAACATAGAACTGCAGGTTCTGTGACCACTGCCTCTTGTGGTGGCAACATAGAACTGCAGGTCAACAGCACAATGGAGGAAGCCAGGGAGGAAGCTAGAGAGGGAGGGAGTGACAACTGGACATTTGCTATCATTGGTGCGCTGGCTTACAGCCACGCACAAAAACAAGGCTTTCAGTTGTCTTTCACAACGGCTGCACACGAATGAGAACAGTCCACAAGACAAACAACACATACGACCCCTACTGGTGGCCACAGGTATTAATGTTATTATTTACTAATAAAAGAAGAAAATAAACAGAAAATGTGACAATACATTGAGTGCATAACATATGTGTAAAAAAAAAAATTAGCTAACAATTTTCACAAAATACAGCACATCACATTTGTTTTTGTTACACTTTGTTACTTGTTTACAAAGACAAAAAATCATCCATTATAAAGATAGACAAATGGACATTATGATCAATAAAAAACAGCCTACAGTATGTCTATATATACAGACAAACCGTTTAACTTGGCCAGGCTGCAGTCGGCCACCTTGTTCTCCATCTGCTTCTCGAACATCTTCAGGTTGTATTCCAGCTCCATGGCCAGCAGCTCATCATGCAAAGAACTCCTTAACCTCATTTTAAAATCTCTAGGCCTACTTCACAAATGAAAAACGCCTAGCCTCTATGGAAATGGGATGGTGAACATGACAGTGAGAGTCCACGGTGTGTATAGTGAACTTGATAGTGAGAGATCATGGTGTGTATAGTGAACTTGATAGTGAGAGTCCATGGTGTGGATAGTGAACTTGATAGTGAGAGATCATGGTGTGGATAGTGAACTTGATAGTGAGAGACCATGGTGTGTATAGTGAACTTGATAGTGAACTTGATAGTGAGAGATCATGGTGTGGATAGTGAACTTGATAGTGAGAGTCCATGGTGTGGATAGTGAGCTTGATAGTGAGAGACCATGGTGTGGATAGTGAACTTGATAGTGAGAGACCATGGTGTGGATAGTGAACTTGATAGTGAGAGATCATGGTGTGGATAGTGAACTTGATAGTGAGAGACCATGGTGTGGATAGTGAACTTGATAGTGAGAGTCCATGGTGTGGATAGTGAACTTGATAGTGAGAGTCCATGGTGTGTATAGTGAACTTGATAGTGAGAGACCATGGTGTGGATAGTGAACTTGATAGTGAGAGACCATGGTGTGGATAGTGAACTTGATAGTGGGAGTCCATGGTGTGGATAGTGAACTTCATAGTGAGGGACCATGGTGTGGATAGTGAACTTCATAGTGAGAGATCATGGTGTGTATAGTGAACTTGATAGTGAGAGACCATGGTGTGGATAGTGAACTTAATAGTGAGAGACCATGGTGTGGATAGTGAACTTGATAGTGAGAGACAATGGTGTGGATAGTGAACTTAATAGTGAGAGACCATGGTGTGGATAGTGAACTTGATAGTGAGAGACAATGGTGTAGAGGAAAACCCAGTCTAACACCTGGAGGTAGATCATGGGGCGGCTGTAGTTCACAAGGTAGAGCGGGTTGTCCAATGATCGTAGGGTCAGTGGTTCGAATCTCACCTCCTCCTGTCCACATGTCGAAGTGTCCTTGGGCAAGACACTGAACCCTAAATAGCTCCCAATGAGCAGACTAGCACCTTGCATGGCAGCTGCCGTGAATGGGTGTGTGCAGGGCTGAAAATTAACACCTGCCACCAGCCAAACGCAGGTAAAATTTCCAATTGGCGACTAGATTTCGGAAGGCTATCTGAAAAATAGATATACTTGGCAGGTAGATTTTTTCATCTATAGTCCCCTTGGCAGGTAACTCACCGTGAGCCAAAAAGTTAATTTTCACCCCTGAGTGTGTGAATGGGTGAATGAGAGGATAAAAGCGCAATATAAGTGCAGTCCATTTACCATCTACCATCATGAGGTCCTTCAGGATTGGCGAGCGCTTCTGTTCCAGCAGACTCTTCAGGGCGATGATGATGGAGATTATCATCAACACCTCCTGGACCTGAGGACAGATGGATGATTGAGGATGGTGCCCTCTAGTGGTGCTATAGCTTCATCTCATAATTTCATCAATATTTCTTGTGGAAAGTGTTTTAAGAAGTTGGACTATGGAGTAAATGTAATTTAAGACGAATAATAAAACGAGAAATGGTGCTCAGAGAGCACAGACCTCCGCCCATGAATGCATTTTGTGGCTCTGTGTGTGTGCATGCGAGCAGGACGTTTGGGTTCAAATAAACTTGCCTTGCCTTTGTGCCAGTCCAAACCCCATGTCTAATAAAAATTAATCAGAACGAAGGAAATTAAGTGTTTGATGCTCAAAATGTCCCTCCAACCCCCTTCTCCCTCTAATGTGTCCCTCCTGGGTGTTGCCACGAAAAAAATGCATCTATGGGAAACACTGCCTTCCTTATAAGGCTCAAATGTTTCACCACTCCCGTCAGATTTTTTATTATTTTTTTGTCCAAAAATGTTTCTTTTGATAGGTTGCTGATCTCTGGTATATATTCATGTTTTAATGAGAGAAGTGACAACTTATCCAGACACATCACAGTGTATCAGTCATGGCTAGACATGCATGTGCCATGTACAGGTGTACAGTGGTGAGTGGAGCAGAATGGCGCATGTTTGATGGAGCCTCTCCTGCCCTCTACTGGTCAAATAAGCTCTTTGCACAAGCTCCACTACTTCCTGAAATTCTACAGGCATCCTTATTTCCTGTCCTATACTATTGGATGGAAGTGATTTATCAGGTGTGCGGCAATGAAAACCGGCTTGCATATTAACCCATTTTTGTAAAATATATCCGTTGGAGAAATTATTTTTTCATCCAGGCATCTTAGTTTTAACAGGTTAATTATAGCTGAAGATGTTTTGTTTGCTAGTAGATGGTATTCATTCCGTTCGCGATAACGTTATTGCAGCCAGGCTAAATTCCTCCAGGGAGCCAGTGACCGGCCAGTTGAAAAGCTTCACTCCCCGCCAGCAGGAGCTTTGGCCGCTGCTACCGCATCTCGGATAACCCGCTGAGTTCGTGGCTGCTATTTCACATTCGCCCTTGATCAATCCCAATACCGATCCATGGTAATAATGAATCAATCGTTCAGATCGGCAGTGCTGCATGCATGTTACAACATCGTTAGCTTTATTAACATAACCATAGACTACATTTATCTCTCTAACGTTAGGCTATCCATTTTACACCAGTCGGCCATTCGATAGATAGAAGCGGTCAACGCCAACGTTGACCGTGGACGTGCGTAGGACAGAAAAGCACAACTGGCAAGTACAAAAGTCACCGGAAGGCCAGAAAAGCACAACTGCGCAAGTACAAAAGTCACCGGAAATAGTCAAATGACTACAAATTTGCCAAGATGGCGCGGTTCAATAGGGCTTCATTGTTGATAGCGGTCAGTGAATGGAGTGGCTGTATCCAGTTCTATTAATACATCCATGGGCACACCTGATCACACCTGATTAATCACTTCCATCCAATGGTATAGGACAGGAAATAAATATGCCTGTAGAATTTCAGGAAGTGGTGGAGCTTGTGCAAAGAGCCTATTCTTTACTGACATATTGTGAGGATCAAGCCAAGTTGAAAGGATTTTATAAATTGTAATTGTTTTTTCTGTGTAAATTGTAAGAATTTCTTCATATACCAATATTGTTAACCAGGTGAAAATCTGCAGGCTTGGTGAAGTGAGTACGTATCACAGTATTGTTGGCCTTTGAGATCTTTTCTTATGGTGCTCTGCGTTGTGTAATTTTTTTTTAGAAGCCTTGATAAGAGTTGCAGCACCATCTAATTATGAACCACAATGTTAATTGCCTTTCTTGCTGTGATAGTCATTGATGAAATCACCCAACACGGGATTGGAAGCGGCGACAGATGATCGATTTATTGTAAAAAGATACAATCACATGGAACACTGGGATGTTTCCCTCGTCTCTCTCTCTCCCTGCTTCTCTGCTGGCTGCGGCTGTGGCGCGAAGTCAAGGCCTTAGACTTCCCTCCCCGCATGGTGTTATCAGCGTGTCTGCCTGCTGGGAGCAGCGAATCTGTCCGGCTGAGTTACCTACCGTTTCCAAATCGAAGTCTCAAGGTTTGGTTGAGACGTTAAATAGTGCTCTCTCGGCCCACCCCCCACGCCTAGGCCTGCCCGTTTAGGGCCTAGTGAAGCTAGATTGGTGGAGGAGTGACCATACAGATGTGTCGCCTATCACCCTAACATAATGTCTTAATCACCATTGGTTGTCAGTCTGGGTTGTGTCTGTTTATAGTGTCCCATAGAGATGTGTCATTGATACCCCAGAGGAGAGGCCCCCCCCTGTGGCCTGAGTGTGACCTCTTGACACCCACTACCCCGAACGGCCACAGCAGCAGCAGCATCAGCTGTGTCCCTCACTCTATCGACTACACAGTGTCCACGTGAAAACAAACAAACACATTAAATCAAATACATAGCAGTAAGACTCTGTAGATGTTATAGACATTTCTTCCTAGATTCTTCAGTATGTCCTTGGCTCATGCTGTGGTAGGTGAATGCTGTGCATGGTCATTTTGATGCTGTAGAAAGAATACTAATAGGAACATACATTGAATGGTGGGATGAATAAACACATTTGCACAGCTGAGATAACAGTGATGGCGTGTGTGTGTGCATGTGTGTCATATTAAACAAATAACACATACAGTGCTGCATATTGGCAGGACTGGGTCTAGACTTTTGGACGTCCTGGGTAAAATTTTCTATAGAGGCCAAAGCAATAAAAACTGACCGGCAATCATCATCCCATCGTCATGTAACATTAGGATGTCCCGTTAAGCTATCATCAGCAGCAATGACACCCTTGAGTATCACTTTTGAGGCTCCCTGAAATCTGTAATTTTGATTGGCTGGAGGCCCAAGGCAATTGCCTATTCTGCCTATAGGAGGCGCCAGCCCTGCATATTGGTTCACATGTTTGACAGGGGAGAATGAGTGGAGCTAGAGTCATCGTTTGTGACTTGTTTTCCAGCTTCTTTGGCCGACAGATATTTTCCATGTACATTACTGGAAAAGCCCGTTAGTAAAAACAAGTGAGGTTCGAAAATATTAGAGTTGTGCAGGATGAAAATTCACTGTACAAACGTGGATAAATGAATCAAAATAGATTATTTATAGGTGCTTTCTTTTAATAGGAGAAACAGGATTAAAAACAATTTCCAAGTACAGAAACACAAAATACAACTATCAAAGAAACAAGAGAGCAAAGTTACAGAGTACATTTGCATCTTGTTTTAGCACTAAGCCTTAGCTTGCTGTTCAATCTCAGGAGTATTCATTTTCCCTTTCACAAATGGGCTAGTACCATATATCTTGCTTTTAAAGATAAATTACATTTCCTTTATGTCAAAATATACCTTTATTTAAAATTCATGGTAATTTAATACTCATATTGGATTTATACACAATTTATTTTGATTACTTTCAGTTAAGCTTCATCACAACAATACATTAGTCTTTAATGCCATAAAATAATCTTTATTCCATACAATGATAGTGTAAGGGAACTGAGCCTATTTGCCAAGCAAAGTATAAAAATGTTAATCTTTCAAAGTATACACAGTGATTAAGTTGACCATATGTACTAACAAGCCTTTCACATACAAAAAAGCCAAGTTATGGAGGTTTGGGCAAATACAGGTTCAATGTGTTACTTTTTGGGTTAACAGAAGTCTGGATGAGTAACTTATGACAACAAGGAATCTAATCTACTTCACAGGTGAGGCTAAAAAAAAGTAGTAGTCACGGTTACAAGTTAATTTGCCCACGTACACAAATTTAGGTGGAGTCTATCCTGTTATATTAGCCATTAAATTATTCCATTTGATTTATTAGGTGCCCTGAACATTTGACAGACATTTCTTAAATTTAATTTAAAGAACATACATATACCACTCTATACAGTCCTGAAAGAACTGAATTTCATACATGACTTTTGTTTACCATCTACGCAGCCCCAAAATGCACACAGACCAGAGCAATCATCTTGGAGCTTCCATGCCATGGGTATGGTTACTGCCCCTTTTTTGAATCTGAATGGCGTCAAGTTCTCGTCTCGTTTTCACCCAAAAAGGGGGGTGTCTGCATGTGTCCATTTACTACAATTTGATGTCACAGTGCTCTGGTCTGTCCCTGCTGCTGGAAGCCTCCCTCCAGAGACAAGCTGGGCGAAGGGGAAGCGCCTGAACTGAGTCCTCACCAGGGTGGGCCGTCCCAGGGAACCACCGAGCAGGCAGGGCTACCGACCTGGTTGAATTGAATTGAAACCTTTATTGCCCCAGAGGGGAATTTGTTTAGCACACATCAAGCATACAGAAAACATTAAAATGTACGCCCATCACCATCACCACAATGTCACCAACCACCATCATCGTCATCACCATCCTCACCAACATCATCGCATCAACATCATCATCACTGCAACAGGCATCAACAGCTGTTCAACAATGTAATGCTTCTTGGTACAAAAGAAGTGCTGGCTCGTTTTGTCCTTGTTTTGGGCTCTAAACCTGCGTCCAGAGGGGTCAGCAACACGTGACTGTGGCAGAGAAGGCCAGACTGTGGCAGAGAAGCCCAGACAGTGGAGCACAGAGCCCCAGACCTCCTCCTTCCATGTCCTCTGCTAGGTGGACACTGCCCTTTAGAACACCAAGACACAACAAGCTGTTCACCACTGGCTGAACGTTGGATAACTGGAAGTAGCTGCTGTGTATATGGACACGAAAAGAAGAAGACCGTTTCGTCATATATCAAATCAAATCAAAGCTTTATTTGTATAGCGCATTTCATACCCAGAGGCAACACAATGCGCTTTTAGTCTCAAGTCTCTAGTCTCTGTAATATAGTCTCAAATTGAAATTGCACTGAGCCCTATGGTGGAGACTGAGACTGCCATACAAATCCTTAGTGTATTAAATTTGCTGAGTATAAATTGGTGTAAAATGACCATAGAGGAAATGAAATAATCTCTGGCCTTATCTAATATTAACGTTACACTAAAACCTTTAAACATTAACGTTACACTAAAACATTTTGGCAAGAAACCCTTAGGCACAAAGTTAACAAACGCAGACAATCTTGAATCCACTGGGAGTTTTATAATCGGCTCGGATAATCATAAAGCAGTAACAAGAAACAGACAGGCTCTAGTCAGCATCTAGCTATGAAGCTGCTGGTGTAGTTCGCAATATAACATAATAGTGAGCGATATAATCCAGCTTTAATACCGATTATACTGAACTGAATGGTATCCGAGGTTTGTAGCAAACCAATAAAATGAATTAAAACTTCAAAACTAAAAAGGAGTGTTTTCAATATTATCCAAGTCCCTCCATTAATCTCAAATTAAAGACGTACTGTACATGGCGCCATGGACTAAAGAATAGTTTGAATACTAGTGCAAATAAGAAGAATAGAGTAAAATCGATCATTCAAAGATGGTTCAAATTGCATCCTATCTGATGTCAACCACACTTGCCATACTTGTTACAGCAGCAGAGGCTACACACTTCATATTTCACATTCAACAGTTCAACGACGACTGTAAAAACATTGATTGTAATGTTCAAGAACATGGAAAATGTTGTTAAAACATGACTCTACAAAGACAATAGATTTTGTAAAATTAAAAATTAAAAAAATAAAAATTCTGTGTTCACACCTACAGGTGCTGACACAAATATTGGAATGTAATGGTATCTTGAGGATATCTAGACAAGCCCTAGTTAGTAGTTGTCATCCAACATACAAAGTAAAAATGGTCATGGTATTTTCACCATCCTTTAGAAACAAAAGACAGCAGTGAAGCAGAAAAGCTACCTAGCATAAAGTGGATGTAAAATGCCATGAGAAAGTCATCGTTTTCAAAAAGTAACTTGCACACAGACCAGAGCAATCATTTTGGAGCTTCCATGCCATGTCACTTTACATCTCCCCTTGCTTTTATGACGTCAGAGTAGACGTTACGAGGCAGACACTTAAATAGTCAGTGATCAGATTCCACCTCATCAGAGTAGCTAGTGACTTCTGGATCTGACACACTAATTTAGAGAAAACAAGTAAGTCCATAATAGGGATAGAATTTAGAGTTGGAATTTTCTACAATTATTCTGTATTACTGTCTTTGACAAAAACACCTCCAATTGAAGACAGAATACAGAACATTTCTCTCAGAACTTTGTTTAACCAGGTTAGAAATTATTTCCAGGTTGAGAGCGATACTGGTTGATTACAGGACTAGCAGTGATGTGTCTGGGTAATATGAGTTCCTGGGTGAACCTCCTCTTCATTAGTGATTTAATAATAATAATAACAATAATGATAATAATAATTTTATATTGTTTTGCTTGCTGTTTTGTAAAGTGTTATCTAGCTACAGTAGGCCTACTGTGCTGTGTGGTAAAATCCTGTATATCCAAATATAGGCTGTAGTATTGCTGTAATATAAAGTGGTATATTAACCTATTGAAGGAGCATGGTACTGTATTGCCCTGCTATTCATGCAGTAGCCAGTGCACTGTGGCATCTTGTAAAACTGAAGTTACTGTATGTGTAGGAGTACTGTACCATGATAGGAGTAGCCTGTGCACTGTGCATCTTGTAGCCTACCTTTTAGCCATATTATCATCCTACTGCTCAAATGTAGCATGCTCAATCAAGTTAGTAGTCAAGTGGAAATGAAATAAGACCTATTAGGGGACTGGAGAGGGCATGAGGTGTATGCTGTGACAGAAATCATCAGCACTAGCCTACTATCTAGCCAACTATCTAGCCTACTATTTTCCCTGTAGCGTACCAGATAGCTACAGACACTCAAAACTGACCAGCAGACTGGTAGCTTTGACCAGCAGCTTTGCTACCTTCTCATCCTGTTCCCTTTTCTCCTCTTTTCTTGCTGCTGCCTTTATGTTTGCAATACATGATGACTGTTCACTCTGCGTGCAGCTTGTTAGTCTCTTGATGCTCAGACGCTTTGCACCTAAACTACCTGTATACAGTAGCTAGGTATGGGCCCACTGTTCTGTGTTGTAAAGTGCTGTATGACTACAGTATGCTTGCTGTAATGTAAATTGGTACATAACCTATTAGGAGCAGTACTGTACTGTGATGTATTGTATTGCTCTGCTATTAATAGCAGTAGCCAGTTCACTGTGACATCCAGCCATAGGCGTAGTTTTAGGTATGGACGCTATGGACATGTCCATACCAAAGCCACGGAAACACGAATTGTCCCTACCAAAAATAATACAGAGTGAAAACTGTAGTTTTTAATTACCATTCACAACTTGCGAAAGCAAAACGGTTGGGAATTAAGACCAGGTTGCTGCGTTCAGCAAGCTATCCAATCCACAATATACAGTAGCCTACTCCCCCCCCCCTCCCTCAACAATGTTCAGTAGCCTACTTTCCCGCCCTCGCCTCTGTGACCCAGCGAGGCCTCGCGAGATCAGCAGCTCACAGCACATCGAGCATCGACTGTCGGCAACAGCGGGAATTTTGATTAAGCAGAAGTAAGATTGAAGTTATTGAACAATAGGGAATACAATATGTTGACCGACAATTATTTTTCTGTACAGAGTTGTATCAATGATAATAGTTTAGTTTGCGTCCTACTAAATGCCTGTAAACTGTAATGTCAGTGCTGGTGGTGCAGCTAGTCAGAGCTGTACGTATTAGCTATAACGTTAGGTCTCGTAAACGTTTGCTGAGGCAGAGATAAGGTGCTGTAATGTTGTCATAACAGTTGTCTTTAGCTAGTAATGAATCAGTTTTGGTATAACCGTTGCAAACTCCTAGGTTTGAGCAATGACTAGCTAGGTTCACTCGCCCACTGAATTGCATAACAGGCTAAACAAACGAGACTAGACGTCTGGTTTGTTTATGCAATTCAGTCCAAGTCCAGCGTAATTATGTTCATATTTCATATGCTACACAGAATAGGCTGTAGGCTACACGGAAAAGAGTGTTTCATGTCTGCAAGTAGTTTGATATTGTCAATCATTTCTCTTTTATGACCAGACAAAAATGGACATTGGAATTTTTTGGGTCAAAGCAGCAGAAAGGCAGGACCTGGAGAGGCAGGCAGGAGATGCATCAGGGTTACAGGTGAGATTATAGTCTGACTCAACAGATGTAGGTTTTGTGGATAAACCTTGTCATTCGTTGTCACATTGCCCAATCACTGGCGACGGAAATTAATCTGATTCGGCCACCACCCAGATTCAATCCAGACTACGTGAAACAACAACAACCTATTGTGTCCCTATAAAGCTCAAATCAAACCTACGCCCCTGCATCCAGCTCAGGTTTAACTTTACATGATGACAGGCTGTGAATATGTTACAGTATATTAATTTTGTTCATAAACTCATAAAGACCATGAGGTTAAGGCTTGGATCATTTATATCTCATATTTGTGTAGGGTTAGCTAGTTATGGATAATTCTACACTGTGGAAGTGAATGGAAATTAATATTTGAATTTATATGAATTGCAATGTTTCAAGCCATCGAATTAAACTACTTTATTTTAAATTTTACTTTGGCCTCTTCCTTAAGCATGTATTCAAAATAATACTATTATCTGAATGAAAAGTACTGAAACAGATGTATAATGTGACAAAAAATTAATTATTTTATTATTTTGGCCGGTAAAAAATATACTTGGCCGGTGGATTTTTTCATCTACCAGTCCCCTTGGCAGGTGAGCCTAAAAGTTAATTTTCAGCCCTGCCTATAGAACATTGCACAATTGTTGTGATGTCTGTCTGTCTGTCTGAGGGTGTTGGTCTCTGATATTTTTGAAAATATCGAAATATCTGCAAGAGAACAAAGACACAGACGTCTGGGTCAGTGACTGTCATTACAAATACATTCACATATCCACAGTATATTGTCAGTCACTGATTTTGCTTGTGTGTTTTCAAATACTGTGAAGAAAACACAGGTGATGCTAAAGGTATACTATGTGGCTATACTCTCACCTTTGCAATGGTTGTTCTTTTTCCTCTACCAGCAGATCCTGCGTCTTCTTTTCCTGTTTCTCCCTTCTTTTCCTGTTTCTCCCTTTTCGTCATCTTTCTCTTTCTCCTCTTTCTGTTTCTCTTTCTCCTCCTCTCCCCTGGCCTTCTTCCTCTCCTCCTCTTCTTTCCACTTTTTAATGTCCTCGGTTTTCTCCCAGCACTTCTCTACAGCCATCTTCTCTTTCTGCTTTTCAATTTCCTTTTCTTTCTGCCTTCTATCCTTCTCCTCTTTCTCTTTCTTCTCCTCTTTCTTTTTCTGCTTCCGCTCCTCCATTTCTTTGCACTTCATGAAGTCCAGGAAGTTCTCGGTTTTCTTCCGGTGCTTCTCTAGAGCCTTCATCTTTTTCTGGTGTTCCTTTTCTTTCTGCTTTCTATCTTTCTCCTCTTTCTTTTTCTGTTTCTCCTCCTCTTGCCTGGCCTTCCTCTTCTCTTTCTTTTCCTGCTGTCTCATCTTAAATTCACTCCTCATCTTTTTCAGGCGAGCAAAGATGCCCCCAGATGTCTGAGATGGCAGATGGTCACTGGTCGCCAGCTCCCTAGAGGGACACTGAACAGCAATATCAGACATCTTGGCTGTCTCCCCCCTCCTCCCCTCATCTTCCTCCCTCAACTCCGTCCTCAACCTTTTCATCCTCTGGTCCAACTCCCTGATCATGACGGCCATCATGTTCTCCAGTTGCATCTGCTCCATTTTCTGGCTCTTTACCTCTCTCTCCTTCATCATCCTGGCCGTCTCAATCCTCCTCCCCTCTTCTTCCTCCCTCAACTCCACATTCAACCTGGACATCCGCTGGTCCAACTCCCTGATCAGGAGGTCCTTCTCTCTCTCCTGGCTCCTTTCCCCTCTCTCCTCCAGGCATTTATTAACCATCTTGGCTATCTCGTTCCTCCTCCTCTCCTCTTCCTTACTCCTCCTCCCCTCATCTTCCTCCCTCAACTCGACCCTCAACGCGGTCATCCGGTCGTCCATCGATCTCGTCAGGAGGACCTGCATGCGCTCCAGACGCCCCTCCGACTTCCCGGGTCTCCTCTTCTCCTCCTCCTGCCTCCCCCTCCCCTCATCTTCCACCCACGCCTCCCTCCTGAACCTGGGCATCTGTGAGCCGACGAGGTCCCTCTCCCTCTCCTGGCTCTGCGTCTCTCTGTCCTTCAGGTATTCCTCTACCATCCTGGCTGTCTCGCTCCTCCTCATCTCCTTCTCCTGCCTCCTCCTCCGCTCGTCTTCCTCCCTCAACTCCCTCTTCATCATGGCCATCCGGCGGCGCATGTCTCTGGCCACGTTCTGCAGCTGCTCCTCCACCCAGACAGTCTCGCAGGGCTTTGTCATTCCTAAAGGCTATGGGGGTCAGGGGGGCACAGGGACAACCAGTCGGTCACACCGGGGTCACATTCATGCAGTCAATACACTGTAGTACAGTGATCATAAGATATCACAGTGCATTGGCTACTCCTAGCATGGCACAGTACGATTATACATAGTTTCAGTGTTGCAAGTTGCAGGGGCGTAGGTTTGATTTGAGCTTTGGTAGGGACACAATAGGTTGTTGTTGTTTCACGTAGTCTGGATTGAATCTGGGTGGTGGCCGAATCAGATTAATTTCTGTCGCCACTGATTGGGCAATGTGACAACGAATGACAAGGTTTATCCACAAAACCTACATCTGTTGAGTCAGACTATAATCTCACCTGTAACCCTGATGCATCTCCTGCCTGCCTCTCCAGGTCCTGCCTTTCTGCTGCTTTGACCAAAAAAAATCCAATGTCCATTTCTGTCTAATTTTTTCTGGTCATAAAAGGGAAATGATTGACAATATCAAACTACTTGCAGACATGAAACACTCTTTTCCGTGTAGCCTACAGCCTATTCTGTGTAGCATATGAAATGTGAACATAATTACGCTGGACTTGGACTGAATTGCATAAACAAACCAGACGTCTCGTTTGTTTAGCCTGTTATGCAATTCAGTGGGCGAGTGAACCTAGCTAGTCATTGCTCAAACCTAGGAGTTTGCAACGGTTATACCAAAACTGATTCATTACTAGCTAAAGACAACTGTTATGACAACATTACAGCACCTTATCTCTGCCTCAGCAAACGTTTACGAGACCTAACGTTATAGCTAATACGTACAGCTCTGACTAGCTGCACCACCAGCTAGCACTGACATTACAGTTTACAGGCATTTAGTAGGACGCAAACTAAACTATTATCATTGATACAACTCTGTACAGAAAAATAATTGTCGGTCAACATATTGTATTCCCTATTGTTCAATAACTTCAATCTTACTTCTGCTTAATCAAAATTCCCGCTGTTGACGTCAGTCGATGCTCGATGTGCTGTGAGCTGCTGATCTCGCGAGGCCTCGCTGGGTCACAGAGGCGAGGGCGGGAAAGTAGGCTACTGTACATTGTTGAGGAGGGAGGGGGGGGGGAGTAGGCTACTGTACATTGTTGAGGAGGGAGGGGGGGGGGGAGTAGGCTACTGTACATTGTTGAGGGAGGGAGGGGGGAAGTAGGCTACTGTACATTGTTGATTGGATAGCTTGCTGAACGCAGCAACCTGGTCTTAATTCCCAACCGTTTTGCTTTGCAAGTTGTGAATGGTAATTAAAAACTACAGTTTTCACTCTGTATTATTTTTGGTAGGGACAATTCGTGTTTCCGTGGCTTTGGTATGGACATGTCCATAGCGTCCATACCTAAAACTACGCCTACGGCTGGATGACCAGTGAAGTCAGTCAAGGAGGAACCAGTACCGTCATCAGAGTTTATAAGCTACATGACAAGCGATCAAAGACATCCTTTCTCAGAAACAGTGGCTTGGTATGCTACGGAAGCCCAGAGACAGGATGGTACACATCTACTGTAGGTGTTGACTGTAGAAGCGCGCGTCCTCTGAGGTAAATGGGAACGATGTTCTGTGCGCGAGTAACCTCGCGTGACGTCACCAGTCTCTCCTAGTGCGCGAGGCAACAGTCATGTGACTGAAAACTGTATTTGGTGCAGCGGGGGAGCAACACACAACAAACAGAACGCCGGTCTATGGCATGGATGTGGCGACATCGCACGCATAACTTATTACATGACTCTATTGGTACAAACATTTACCCGCCAGCGTGGCGGATAGCCTCCGAAATTTAGTCGCCAAATCTAAATTTTACCCGCCATTGGCGGGTGTTAATTTTCAGCCCAAAACGCCCTTGAATATGAATGATTCATAGAGAGCGATTACCTTTATTTAATTTCGCCAATAATGCCTATCCATCTCTATCGAAAACGTGGACAATTAACGACTGGATTTAACGGACTGATTCCGACCAGCCTTTTAAGCGCACCTTTTTAATTCTGAATGTGGGGGTGTATTAAATAAGGGGTATCGTTGGGTCTCAAGCAAAAAGAAAATAGCTTAAATCTATTTAAATCTAGTATACATTTATTTCAATTAGCTGGCCGCCTGGACTAGCCGTCAAGTCAGTGTTGCCGCTGTGACGTGTACACCTTACGCCGTAGTGCCCGTGATGTCACAGACGGATAGAATTATATCCGGTCTGTGACATCACGGGCACTACGGCGCAACGTGTACACGTCACAGCGGCAAGGTACATATCCTGCTGTAACAAATGGACAAGCCTCAGTGCGGTGTTTGTGATGAGAGGAACATGTTGCTAAAGATCTATCTTGGCCAATATGTTCGCTAGTGTAATAACTGATCTTTTTAGAACCCGAGAGAGGGTGCCATTTTCAAGTAGACCTGTAAACCAAGGTCCTGAGGCGACGCCCTTTCAGACCCCGTTCCTGGATCTTGATGTGAAACTCCTCTGCACGGGAGTTTTTATTGCGCTCTATGTGATCCTGAACTTGCTTTGGCTATTATATAAATGGAGAAATCGCCAAAGAAACATTAAGGTTGGTAATCAAAGTTTCATTGTACTTTAATCATTTACAATTTAAACAATTACAGAAGCTGCTCTGTCTTTATGAAGCCTTAATGAACTCAACATCCATCTTGTATTTCCTTTATAAATTAGGATGAAATCCTTGAAGACATTGATTGGTAAGTTGATAATGTTTTTTTCAGTGTATCCAACCATGTGTGTGTGTGTGTATGTGTGTGTGTGTGTGTGTGTGTGTGTCTATGTATGTGTGTTTGTTTGTGCGTGCGCGTGTGCATCCATGTGTGAGATGTGTGTGTTTATGTGTAAAATGTGTGGTATGATGCATTTTGATTGTACAAGTGTACTGAAATCATCAAAAGTCATTTTATTTTATTGTATCTCAAAAGGGCCCAGCGGGACAGTGTGACAGCCCGGTGCATGCATGCATGCGAGCCATTGGGACTGCATGCGAAGATGCATGCGAGCTATTGGGACTGTCCAGGACAAGATGATCCAGGTTCTGACTCCTATGATCCGGGGGGCTGTGGACAAGACATGGTGTCTGAGATGAGTTCATTTCACACGGCCCCGTCTGTCACTGGTTCATTTGACACAGCCCCGTCTGTCACCGGTTCATTTGTCACAGCCCCGTCTGTCACTGGTTCATTTGACAAGGCCTCGTCTGTCACCGGCTCATTTGAAACAGCCCCATCTGTCACCGGTTCATTTGACACGGCCCCGTCCTCCTCCAAGTTCTCTCTGCGTCGGAGGCTCTTTCGCAAGAAGTGGGAGGGAGTCTATCAAGGGGCGGCCATTTCCACCTCCGACTCTCTGATGAAGAGGGCACCTGACAAAGCCCCATCTGACCCAGTCCCTTCTGTCACAGCTCCATCTGTCAGTCCAACACTCTCCATGACCAGGACCAGTAGAGGACACAGCCCCGCTAGCGCCTTATCCACCCCCATGGCGTCTAGTGGTGTGCTGGTAAAGGACCAATCTGAGCTAAACGTTCCACGATCACCCGAGCCCCACTGGAGACGAGATCTGGAGCTCTCTCGGCGTCAGAGGCTCATTTGTAAGGAGTGGGAAGAAGTCTGTGAAGGAGCGACCACTTCTACCTCGGACTCTCTTATGAAGAGGGTACCTGATACAGCCCTGTCTGTAACAGGTCCATCTGTCAGTCCACCACTCTCCATGACTAGGACCAGTAGAGGACACAGCCCCGCTAGCCACCTATCCACGAACAAGGTGTGTAGTGGTGTGCTGGTAAAGGACCAATCTAACCCGGACGTTCCACGATCACCCGAGCCCCACTGGAGACGAGATCTGGAGCTCTCTCTGCGTCAGAGACTCTTTCGCAAGAAGTGGGAGGGAGTCTTTCAAGGGGCGGCCATTTCCACCTCGGACTCTATGGTTAAGAGGGCTCCTGACACAGCTCCATCTGACACAGCGCCATCTGTCAGTCCACCACTTTCCATGACCAGGACCAGTACAGGAGACAGCCCCGCTAGCGCCTTATCCACCCCCATGGCATCTAGTGGGGTGGCGCTAAAGGGACAATCTGAGCCGGACACTCCACGATCACCCGAGCCCCACTGGAGACGAGATCTGGAGCTCTCTCTGCGTCGGAGGCTCATTTGTAAGGAGTGGGAAGACGTCTGTGAAGGAGCGACCACTTCTACTTCGGACTCTCTGATGAAGAGGACACCTGACACAGCCCCGTCTGTCACAGGTCCATCGGACCCAGTCCCTTCTATCACAGCTCCATCTGTTAGACCACCATTCGCGATCACCACCCCCATGGTGTCTAGTGGGGTGCTGGTAAAGGGACAATCTGACGCGGACGTTTCACGATCACCCAAGCCCCACTGGAGGCCATGTCCGGATCTGACTCTCCGTCGGAGGCGCATCCGTGGGCTGTGGAGACGAGCCATCCTGATGGTCCGCATCATTGGGATGCTGCTGCCGGACAGGCTGAAGGAGGTGGCTCGCAGTGAAGAGTCCCGTCAGCACATGTCACCTGATTGTGTCCAAGACCCGCTTGTCAGAGCGAGTTGCCCCTTTGTTCAAGCGTTCAAAAGAAAGCTTGCAGTCTTTGAACGTGGGCTACCGGCTCTGAACCAGGAAAAATCCAAGGTCACATCCTGCTAACAGCCTGGCCGGAAACAAGACGTTCAAGACACAATACATAACAAATAACCCCACGATGACAGATAATTTCCCACGGCACACCTGACGATCTCTCACGGCACACTAGTTGAAAATCACTGATCTAGACCATCACCATCTACCCCATTGGCCTCAACATTTGGTTTGTTCAGTTTGGGGTTACTTGTTATGTCTTGTGCTTGTACTGATGTCATTCATGAATAAAGTCTCTGAACATTCTCTGCCTGTGTTTGGGTCCTATCTCCACTGTATCCCACGACTGTGCTCAGTGAGCTGCCTGGACTTCCTGTCACACACACATACACACAGACATACACCAGCCCACTTCCGGCTTTAGGCCTGGGCCATAGCAAACACACACCAGTATTTGCCATGTCTCTCCTATGTCGTTTTTAGCTTCTCTTACTCTGAAAATGTAATTTATTGCTTTATAAATGTTCTTAGCTGGTAGACAAACATACTCCAGGAGCTTGCTCCTTCAAAGCTTTATCTGTATAGCACATTTCATACCCAGAGGCAACACAATGCGCTTTACAGAGAACAAGGGAGGTGGGCATACGACCCACCTCTACATATTCCATAGGGAAGCAAAAAAACAGTAATCACCCGGTGGCCAGATAAGTGAGCTGTAAAAATTCTTCCCTGACCCCTCTCAACGAGGCGATCGACTCCCCCAAATGGTTCTATGTTGCTCCATATCTGAATGTCTGTGTGTCATGTGACATTACTGTTAATGACGTACTGTATTTGTGAAACTGTATAAATGTACATAACCTTTAAAGTTGTCTCATGTTTCTTTCATGCGTTATGTTGCCCAGATATGGATAAAAGACGGTTAGCTCTCTAATACTTGGGCCTCAAAAGTGCAAACTGAGATAAATCTAATGCACCTCAAGTCAAATGTACAGTGTGTGTACTTGACCTAGGTTCTCAGTATGAGACTCACAATTCTCACCACTAGAGGGAGTCACACTCCAATTAATTCACCCATTCCCCCCTCTTTCTCATTCCTGTTGTGCTGCGCCCAGGAAGAGATGGGAGTGGATGGAAGTATACCAGCCGTGCATGTTTTGAGCATGGATTGAGAAAACTAGGCTTTAGGCACAAACTTCTATAGTTGATCAGATGGTGGGGAACAGGCCACAATTAAAGACTGTTTTCAAAGCAGTCAGCTTGTCACAGAGGTGCCAGGTGGTGTAGACTGAAGGAGGACTGCCAGGCTGGAGAGGAGGGCTGCCAGGTGGTGTAGACTGGTGAGGGGGGCTGCCAGGTGGTATAGACTGAAGGAGGACTGTCAGGTGGTGTAGACTGGTGAGGAGGACTGCCAGGTGGTGTAGGCTGGAGAGGAGGGCGTGGTTTGGCTACACCCTTCCATCCTGCCAGGCCAAACTGCCCTCTGTGGAGCTCTCGTCTTCAACTCAAAGCTCATTGAAGAGCCGGGGTTCCAACCAACACCCTCTCAGATAATACATCTCAGTCCTAATCTATAAACAACTATTGTATGGCATAGTGATGCATCTCATCAGGTGGTCTCTGGACAGTGTGTTGTGTTCTTCAGGTGTACTTCCTGTGCTCTCCTGCCAGGAGGGACTGCATCACTGCTACATCACACACCTGACCTCTGACCTTCTCATCCTGGGACTGCATCACTGCTACATCACACACCTGACCTCTGACCTTCTCATCCTGGGACTGCATCACTGCTACATCACACACCTGACCTCTGACCTTCTCATCCTGGGACTGCATCACTGCTACATCACACACCTGACCTCTGACCTTCTCATCCTGGGACTGCATCACTGCTACATCACACACCTGACCTCTGACCTTCTCATCCTGGGACTGCATCACTGCTACATCACACACCTGACCTCTGACCTTCTCATCCTGGGACTGCATGGTGTACAGATCGTCTAGTTGTTACTCGGTTAATCAATGTACATATAATACTCCATCTGCCTTGCCTTTTTTTCTATACATGAGCACAATAAAAAATAAATTTTAAAAATAAAGTATATCCACAACATTGGTCTGTGGTGTTTTTCCTCTCATTCAATCACAGACAGACAGGAGCCGGCGTTAAAGAAAAGAAGCACTTAAGAATGTTTATTTTTTCAACAACTGGCCAAGATACTCAGTAGAACAACATTAGAATACAGCCATTTGTAACAGGACGGAAATACTTGGATTACAGTGTAACAAACGTACAAACAAGCGTTTGGAAAATCTCTACCGGCTATTTTTGTCAGATGACGCAAACTGGCGAGTCTCTCGGCATCATTTGGTCACTAGAAAAGCAGCTCTCTGCACTCGAGGTCCTCGGGATCAACTGCTTGTGCAGCCAAAGCCTTGATTATTACCACAGGCTGCCGGCCTGTCGCTTCACTCAACAGCCATTCTGGGGAGCAGGAAGGGGATTCTCTCAGTGTAACGACACCTGGGCCGTCTCAGTAGCCACATGGCCGGGCCCTTCTTAGAAACGGACTCCCGGAAGGCCGAAATAAATGCATTTTTATTTGCATAATACAACTAGGTTCACTTCTTAATGTGGCCATCAGAAGCTGTTATGCCAACGTCATAGTGAAGCTAGCATGCTAGGCTATACAATACAAAAATAAATGATTGAAGGTAAAATGCACAAAGCCAGCCAATTTACTGACCCCTGTGGAATGGATTCATAGGAACACGATGCCCTTCTGGTACGAACATGGAACACAGTCCTGAGACTATTCTGGTTCACACCAGCTGACCATGCAAATCACACTCAACTACTTAACAGTAAACATCCCTTGTGGGTCCACACTTCCTGTGTGAAGCAGCAGTGAAAGCAGCAGGAGAAGAAGAAACGCGGGCGGGGGACCTCCATTCAAGTTTGCATTAAACGTTGCCAGTGGCTGCACTGGTTGGTCCTCCTCCACACCCCTCAGCAGATGGGCTGGCTGTAGTGGACCGGCACCCCTCGCTCGCTCCTCTTAATCTCCTTCATGAGGACGGCGGCGCACGCCGACGCCGTGACCTGCGGGAGGGGGAGGAGGGGGGGCAAGGTCGGGGGGTTAAGCAGAGTGGGAGGGGACCAGGAGGTGCGGGAACTTTGACCCTGAACACTTTCAGGACTAGGAGGAGACAGAGAGAGGGTTAAGTAATGGAGATTCTCTGGAGTGCAGGTCATGGTGTAAAGGTCATGGTGTGAAGGTCATGGTGTGAAGGTCATGGTGTGAAGGTCATGGTGTGAAGGTCATGGTGTGAAGGTCATGGTCTGAAGGTCATGGTGTGAAGGTCATGGTGGTGCAGGAGAGTGTGAGTAGTTGCTCAGCCTACTACAGTCTGAAACCCTCACCCAAGCCCTAACCCTATAACCCTATAACCCTAACCCTATAACCCTAACCCTAACCCTAACCCTAACCCTAACCCTAACCCTAACCCTAACCCTAACCCTAACCCTAGCCTACTACAGTCTGAAACCCTCACCCAAGCCAAGGACAGAATGAAAACATTATCCAGTCACTAAACAGTGAAAAGAAGCCAGCGGATTGAGCTGAACACAGAGGATTGAGCTGAACACAGAGGATTGAGCTGAACACAGAGGATTGAGCTGAACACAGAGGATTGAGCTGAACACAGAGGATTGAGCTGAACACAGTGGCAAACAAAGCAGGTAGTGTGCGATATGGGAGATAAGACCTGGGTATTGTATTATTTACAAATACTACTGAAATGCCCCTAGACTAATGAAACTGCCCCTAGACTAATGAAACTGCCCCTAGACTAATGAAACTGCCCCTAGACTAATGAAACTGCCCCTAGACTAATGAAACTGCCCCTAGACTAATGAAACTGCCCCTAGACTAATGAAACTGCCCTAGACTAATGAAACTGCCCCTAGACTAATGAAACTGCCCCCAGGTCTGCAGACAGAGGGGTTAGATGCAAGCGGAGGCAGTGGTCATGGAGACGGTCAGAGGGGTGAAGACCACGGGGTCCTGGTAAGGGTCGGGCTGGGGGGGGAGAAGGGGGCGGGGGGGGAGAAGGGGGTGGCGGGGGGGGAGAGGAGCACGTAGGTGGCGGAGGAGGAGGAGGAGTGGGAGTGGGAGCGCCAGATCTCCTTCCTGAGGATTGAGCTCAACACCATGGCTGCGACCTGGGGGGGAGGGAGAGAGACGGAGGGTCATGGAGGAGGAGAGGAGGGATGGGAGGAGGGAGAGAGACGGAGGATCATGGAGGAGGACAGGAGGGGTGGGGGGGGGGAAGAGAGACGGAGGATCAGGCAGGAGGAGTGGAGGGATGGGGGGGGGAGAAAGAGAGACGGAGGGTCAGAGAGGAGGAGAGGAGGGGTGGG